>NC_070644.1:19503859-19783859 GCF_947347685.1 Pleuronectes platessa | reverse complement strand
CTCTGACTGAAGGAACTGTAATGGGCGGATAATGCAGCTGAGGAGGAAAGTTACTGGAAACTATAAACTGTTTTTAAATGTTCATGTGAAATAGTGAAACCTTCATTTCCTCTCACACGCCTGTCACATGTCAGGTGTGCACAGATTGTCTAACAGATATTTTACTCGCATCAAAGCCGTCAAATATACCGAGTATAAAAGTACAGCACAAAATCAAATTAATCCCAGAAAACTTCTTGAAAAGTTCCTCATGATAAACTCAACTCCTCCGTGTCCTTGATGGCTAAGGTCCTGAGAGGAAGAGGAAGTGAAGAGAGGAACATAGAAGCAAAATATAACGACTTTGTTGGCTCGTATTTTAAGTTTAAGTCTTCTTAAAAAATTCAAGAACAACCGAAAACAAATAGAAAAGTTCTGTGAGGCAGAAAGAAGAGAGGAGCGGAAAAAAGAGATGGAGAGAAGAGGGGGAGAAGTGAGTGGAAAAGAGAAAAGGAGCAAAACAGAGAAAGGGAGCAATTAGAAACCAGAAGAGAAGAAGAGGAAAGGAAACGAGAGGAAAGGAAAAGTGACGAAAGAAAGAGTAGAAGACTAGAGAATAGAGAAAGAGAAGGGGTGAGAGCACAGGAGAGGAGGGTGAAGAAAGGAGGAAAGTAGAAGAACAGAAGACAAAAGAAAGACGAAGGTGGGAGGAAAAGGGAAGAAGAAGAAAATGCGCTGGGAGGAGAAGAATGTAGACAGGAGCGCAGGAGAAAGTAAAAACAGGGGGAGGAGAAGGGAGGAGAAAACCTCCTGTTGTTTTCCTCATGAACAGTTAGGTCAGACCAGGGTCAACTTCCCAGGCTTCTTCCAGAGGGAGAGAAAAGAGGAGATGCTTTCAGCTCAAAAACACACACAGTATGCTCACACACATACACACACACACACAAACACACACACACGCACCGTGACACTGTCTCCTCTGACTGAGTTCAAGAGACACACAAACCACAGAGCTCACGCTGCTGCTATATCAAATCCTTCAATTTGCTGCTCCACAAAAAAACCATGTGTACAAAATGACTTCTTAAAAAAAACACACACCATGAAAACTGAGCAGTTCCCAAACACAGCCTCTAGGGGGGGCTCTGTGTGGGGCCATAATGGGGGGATATCAGGCCTGGTTCATGTGGTGTGACGTCACCAGATGGGGGTCTGTCCATCCCCTCAGGGTAGGGGGGGGGGGGGGGGGGTGGGGGGGTTTCGATCAGCCTCTCTCCACCTGTACCATCATTCAAGGCTTTTCGCCTCTGGGAGGTTAAAGCCATTATTACTTAGTTGGCTAATTATATACACACATCTGTCCGAGCACGTCTACAACACACATGCACGAGGGCTGCATTTAAACATATAGTGTGTCTGCCGGGTGTGGGGGAGGGGAGGGGGGGGGGGTCGACAGCGCAGAGATGGGAAAAATGGAGCCGGCAGAACAGAGACAGTTCCCTGTTGCTGTTTTTTTTCTCCTACTGGGAACAAAACCAGAGGAGGTGAATAATTGGTCTCAGATTGAAAACACATTGTGGGAAGAAGAAGGCACCTCGGCCTAAAGAGAATGCACCAGGGGCTGGGGGGGGGGGGGGGGGGGGTCGTGGATCCTGGTGGTCCTGACTGTGCCAATCACTGAGTCGTCCCTCAGTGCAGCTGCAGACGCACAATGTGCCACGAGAACAACACACAGTGTGTTATGTGAAGCTGCATCTAAGTTCTGATCCGTCTGCTGGCTCACTCTGTAGCATGCACCACATGTGAGGGGGGGGGGGGGGGGGGGGGGGAGTGCTAAAACGGCGTATTTATAAATAATTAATGATGATTTCATTCATTTGAAATGTTGCTGGAACAAAAACCCTCTAGAAAAAAAACTCTTTACTTTTCCAGAACAACATGTGTCCTTAACATTTACAACTAAGGAGGAAAGTTCAGGCAGTTAGAGTATTAGTCTCTGTTATGAGTCAGACCGAGATTTCCCATAATGCAACTAAACACCCCCTTTCCTCTGACCCCCTCTTTCTGTTTGATGTCTTTCATGATGAGAACAGACGCATTAAAGGAACTAGATACTGAGCAGAAGGATCCAGTCACTTCTCCAGGATCTGGGTTCACAGACATGTTCTGCAGCCGACTGCACATTAACATGTAAACCATGATGACATCATGTGAAGAAATACATTTATTAAAAACATCAATCTGACATATTCCACAAGCCAGCTGAGCTACACACGTTTTATTGTGGAGGTTTCTGGAAACTAATTAGCATCTTATCTCAAGTATACAAATAAATAAATACTTATTTATATTAAAACTCTGAATAACAAAATACGGAGACGTCACACATCACTGTGTGTATTTCTACGAGTACACAACAAGCAGTCGGATTTGATTTGAGTGGAATGAAACTTGAAGGTGAATATTGGATGAGGTTAATTATTGGCGACTCTATTCTGGTGTTACAAGGGTCAAAGCATCAACAGCAGCGTGGGGCTAGTGTCAGTCAACACACACACACACACACACACACACACACACACACACACACAAACACACTCACACACAGCAGGGCTCCATCACTCAGTCAGTGTAAAACCCCGGGGGGGCGACAGTCACACTCATAAACCCCCATGTGACAAACATGGTTGTTCATGTTGCCATGACACGGTTAACAACAACTACACAACGTTCTGACGACAATTATGACAAACTCTACAGCGCTGGTACCTGTGTGTGTATATACATACATGCAGGTGTGTATACACGCGGCTCCAAACAGACACACACACGGGTCGAGAGCAGGTCCATGCTCTATTGTTTCCCATCAGCACCTGCAGCAGCACGGAGCCCGAGGGACAACATGGCCGACGCCACACTTCACCTTCTAATTAGTTGTGTGTCTGTGCTGACGATCACAATGGACTCTGAATGAATTTCTGTTTTAATTGAGTGCGGACGCTCCAGGACACAGACGGCGCTCGTCAGTCGAGCCGCTTGCCCGGTATCGATCCGACACCGTAGACTCC
The DNA here is from genome assembly GCF_947347685.1 of Pleuronectes platessa. NCBI lineage: Eukaryota > Metazoa > Chordata > Actinopteri > Pleuronectiformes > Pleuronectidae > Pleuronectes > Pleuronectes platessa. The sequence goes on along the minus strand of NC_070644.1, from coordinate 19,780,812 downwards.
GAGCGGAGGTCAAAGGTCAGTGACAGCCCATTATTCAGCCGGAGAGCCGGTGTCTGAGTCCAGGTGACGGGCTGACCTCGCTGCCGTCCATCTTAGGAGCTGCTGAGGGATGGAAGGCGAGGTTTAAGAAGCCCGTGAAAAAAACACTCAATTTCCCATGAACCACTTCCAGCTTCTTCCCTGTGAACTGGATCCCTCCTCCTCCTCCTCCTCCTCCTCCTCCTCACTCCTCTTTGGGTTATTTACTAAAAGACAGATGCGTCTGTTTTTTTATTTTCTTATATTAGATTTGTTAGATTTGGTTTAGAATCTACCAATCAAATTATATATTTAATGTGTTTATTCTAATAAAGATATTTGTATGCAATGGGCAGGTTAATACAAGATTTCCTTCTTCCTGCTTATTCTTCATACATAGAATGTGTATAAGTGTATTTGTGTATTTTTTAAGTAAACTAAACTATTCCAAGCCCATAAGAATGTCCATACAGGCGTTTCCATAAAAGTCAGTAAATGAAAATATACAAACTTCTTCTTGTATCTTTGCAGTTGGATATTTTAGGTTATTAGTTTCTATCTCTCATGTTTATTATTTCTGGATTGCAGCTGCACGTGTGTAATCTGTTATTCTAGATCTACGCTGGATTTATCTACATGTCGCTTCAGACGTGTATGAAAATGTGACAAATTAAATCCATAACTAACATTATGGATTGATTTTGATCATATAAACAACGTCCACACAGACAAACCCAGATGTGCAGTAGACAAAGCAGCAGCCACTTCAGGGAGGCCCCCCCCCCCCCCCCCCCCCCCCGATGTTTGACTAACACGGCCCCGATCCCGGCTCGCCAGGGCCGAGACTCTCACCTCCGACCTGCCTCCCCAGGGCCCTATCACTTTACTGCACCCCAGGGAGCCGTGGCCCCCCCCGCCCGGGGCCAGCACACTCTGAACCCACAACCAGAGGAGGAGGCGGGGGGGGAACGGGCGCTGAGGAGAGGAACCCACAACGTCTGGACTCAATCACCCGCCCCTGACAAGCCAGCAAAGCCCTCAGTCACACACACACACACACAGACACACACACACACACACACACACACAGACACACACACACCAACGCCAGCACTTATCCACCAGTGAGGTCTCTCACACATCAAAGTGCAGCGGAGCTCACTTGGTTGAGTAATAGGCGTTCTGTGGGGAGATGATGGTGAAATGCTCAAAACTCAGCCTCGGAAAATTTGTTGTGTTCAAGGCTCTGAGTGAGTGGGGGGGGGGGGGGGGGGGGGCGGGGGGGGGAGAGAAAGGGCGAGAGAGGATTACATGCACGGTTTGGAAGGGGAGAGCGAGGGAGAGAGTGTGTGTGGGGGGGGAATAAGTGGCTGAGTGAAAGATTGACTATTGGAAGAAATGTGAAAGAAGAAGCCAAAATGATGTGAGAAAATGTGAGCGAGGGAAGCGAGAGAGAGAACATCCCTGATTTAAAACTCCCACAGGAACTGTAGAGGAGGTAGGAGGTCTGTGTGTGTGTGTGTGTGTGTGTGTGTGTCTCTGAGTGTGTGTCTGTGAGTGTGTGTCTGCGTGTGGTTATTTGTTTGGTCCACTTTCACACACAATGTCTCAACAGGCCTCAAACATCAAGCAGAACAATAAGACACCGAACAAGAACGATGCAGAGAAATCGTTTTGAGCTGTTTTGTGTATTTCAAAGGAAAAAATGACGCAACTAAAAACTCTCTGGCAGAGCAGACAAGCAGGGGGGGGGGGGGTGACAACAGGACGTCTCTCACGGAGCCTGAGGCGTCTCGTAATGGACGGAGGCAGCTGGAGGCGTTGGCGGGCGACTTGTAAAGAGGTGGACGTCCCAGGTCTCCTTAAATTCTACATTTAATAAACGGGTTTTAACAACCGGCTCAGCTCCCTGTGGGTTTATCGCTGTAATTGCCTAAAATTACCAGGATCCACACGTCAGGATCGTCCCTCCAGGTAGAGGGGCCACTCTGCAGAGCCGCTGAGTGACAGCAGATCACAGAGGAGCTCACTTTAGTCCCGCCCACTCGTCTAACCCTCACTTATGATGCTCACAATGGACGGTGTTTGAAAAAGGCATGTGGGCCTGTTGCTGCAGGTCCGACCTCGACCCCCAGTTCTCTGGAAATGATGCATTAGATATTAAAAATGTAAAGGGTAACATGCAACTGGTGTGAAGGGTAACAAGGATCTCAGGAGGAAGAAGAGGAGCCGGAGACGTAGGAGATGAAGATGCAACAAGACAAGGAGATTCCAGAGCTTTTGGTGATAAGAGCAGAATGTCCCGCCTCCTGCTGCTCTACAGGCTCCGCCCCTCGCTCCCTCTACTTCTACTTCCTGTCTGAAAGCGCTCGATGTACCGATTCGGAGATTCTTTACGAGGCAGCAGTGGAGGTGTTTATGTGGGCGGGGCTTAAGGGATTAAGACGAGCAGGTTGAAGTTTGAATTGACTGGTAATTGTCACATTCAGAACTGAGTGGATATATTCCTGTGTGATGTTTTACAGAGTGTGACACTCACACACACTCATACTGTTGTCCCACAGTCAACAGCAGAGAGTCTGGAGAGTGTGTTGAGGGCGACAGGAGGAGATCCACTTAGGAGGTGCAGCTCTGGCTCCTCTACATCCCACAGCAGGCCCAGAAAAAACAGCACATGTAACATCATGTAAGGACTAAACATAGACGTGCCCTCCGAGTTCCCCGCATGCCAGCGCCAAGCCGTACCACCTGGCCCGCTCAATCTGCCCCCCCCCACGGGGGCCCCACGCCGCCCCTCGGCCCCGTCCCCTCCACACAGAGTGTCTGTCAGGGTCTCGTCCATCAGACCGCAAAGCAGACACTCTCAGATCTGCACGTACCGCCTTAAGAGAGGCCCGGCTCGGATTCACCCGGGGCCGCCTTTAGAAGTGCCGGGCTCGGATTCAAGCGTTCCACCTTAAGGGGCCGTGTTTCATATTCACACCTGCTGCAGAGCGTTCCGGGGTGAGCGCCCGTGGAGGCCGCTCATTCACATCTTCAGCGCAGCGCGGGCCGAGCAGTCGTGAGGTAATAACCCGTCTGCTGGGACTTCACTGGGAGCATTTCAATGCATATCAAACGGGTTCCCACTGCTGCTGCATAAGTGAACCTCAGAGGCTGCAGAGATCCAAGCACATGGGAGGATATAGGGAGTGAACACACACACACACACACACACACACACAGATAGACACACACACACACTCTCACACAGTGGGGCGCGGGAGCTAAACGTTTATGGAGGTATCTGAAAGGCTGCTGGTTTGAATCCCCGACCGAGTGGGAAATATGAGTGAGAATAATAAACACATTCCTAAAACAACTGCAGTCGGACATTCGTTGATTTTATTTTATTACATGGACGTTAAATATCTTTATCAAATCTAGAGGGATTCTTTTTTGCAATACTCGAATGATTAAGTTTAAAGAATCAAAAATTTTGTCACTAGAGACAAAATTAAGATTTGTTAAAGGGTCATTTCACCCAGAGGACCTTATTCCCCCAGTCGGTTCCATTGGGATTAATTCTATTAAAGGGAAATAGCTCCATTCAGACGCTCCTGCAGAAATATTCTAAGAACTGAACTGAAACCCTGTTCACCTCCTTTGTCTGAGGATGGAAACATGTGACTCTTAACTTCTCTAATTAGGAAGCAGATGCTTAAATACAGTTGAGACTGTTTGCAGCAGTTGGAGAATCGTAGGTGGTAATGAGCCTCGAACCGGGCGTTGCCTGGATAAATAAACATCCAGACAAACATGCACACGTACAAATCCCTCCGCCCACGTGCACTTTGCAAAACGCAGCTCGTATGACTCTGAGCGAAAGGCCACGGAGAAGCAGAAACCTGGTCCGGGGCCGGAGCCACCGGGCCGACGGGGGCGAACCCGCCAAGAGCAACATCACCGGCTGCTCTCTGACAGCCGATCGGCACCGAACCAAAACCAACCCACTCACGTTCAGAGCTGCCAAAGGTTTGAATCAACGACATCAGACACATCACGTGCACGTCGTCCTCATCGTGTGTGTGTGTTTGGAAACGCTCGCTCACGTCCCACTCTCCCTGAACCTCATGACTGACCCCAGATCAGCTATCATGCGCCTTCCACGCCACGGTGAGCGTCGCCTCCGCTGAATCCGGGGCCGGTAGGAGGGGAGGGGGGATGGGGGGGGGGGGTCGCTAGATGGGAACCACATGTCAGTATGAGGAAGGATTTACTGTGTGGATGTGATGATGGAGAGGGCCATAAAGTCGAGATAGAGCCGCTGTTGAGAGATCACCTCACCGCCGGCCGATTTCCATCCCTGAGAGCGGAGAGAGACACAAGACAGATGTGTGTCTCTCTCTACCTCCACCTCGGTGTCGGGGAACTTCCCCTTTTCTTTCCATTTGCACCACCCTGAGTGTTTTTACATGTACAGAGCGCGTCTGGGTTAAATTAGGCATTTCACGCCGCCTGGGCCGGAGATTTGAGGGGAGCAGACTGCAGCGATTAGGCCCAGCCGCTGAACCTTGGGCCACCTCATTTAACACACCACTTCAGGTGATTATAATTCGGAGTGGAGATCCCTCTGTTCAGACTGCTGCAGCCCTCCGCTCCGTCTCACTGTCGCTAAAACCAGAAATCAGGATTTGGCAAAGGCAGCAGAGCTCTAACGGAGAAAAATGTTTCTAACGGACGCCAACAAACACAGATGAGGAGACTATTGAGCCAAAGGAAGAGATAGTGTTTCTGTACAAGTGATTTGTGACCCAGGAGATTTACAGGTCGTGTATATGTGTAAATTGGCTCTGGGGCTAGTTTGTGCAGTTTTCTAAATGACCATATAAATGAGTTCCTTGCTGGGACGGGACCAGAGGAAAGAAAATTGGAAAGTGAAAGGTTTATAAGAGGATGGAGAGGAAAGGGCGAGAGCTCCAACAGGGACAGAAACATATTCCCGAGTGTCGGGGTTCGAGGGCTGGATAAATATACTCCAGTGCACTGAATGACAGGTATTCTCATCCCTCATCGCCCCCCCGCGGAGCCAGGGCGGGGGGAGCAGGGCTGGACCTGCCATCTTAACCTCTCTGCTCATTTGACACTATTCCTTTCTTCATCCCCTCTGCCCGCTCCTCTTCCTCTCCGGGCTGCCATCGTAATCCTCAGGCCGTAATGATTTTAATACAACTCCTAATCCTCCGCCTCCCGCCTTCCCCCCCCCTCCCCTGCCCTTTCCCTGCTATTACCAGCCCCTCACCCCCCCCCCCCCCCCCGTCCCAGATGGCATGTGACCGCCATTATCGCCTTGTGGAAAGAGCAGCGTCATCATGTGTGCCATGATTTTCATCCATAACCATTAGGAGCGTAGTAAAAAGATACGACCACTCATGGTGTCTTCAAGTAATGGACTGTAGGCACAAGGCTGGACAGGAGCCGCTCGCCACCATCGCTAGACGCTGTCATTAGGTTTTTACGACGCGGAGCACTCTGGCCCTTAATGCACATCCTTCCTGTCCTTCAGCCGCTGAGCCCAGAGGAGTGGAGCAGATGAGCGGTGGGAGAAACCATCCGGTGATCAAAACAGCTACAGGTTCAATCTCTGCACCAATTAGCATTCGTCCAGGGGGGGGGCAGCGGCTCGATAACAGAGGAAATCATGTTTCATTACAAGCAGGTTACGATGCCGCACTGTTTTTTTTTTTTTACTATGAATGATTAATGGGGCGTCTGGGACACGGTGGACAAACGACCAGGATGGACACTCGTCAGCAGGAGACGGGCTCTAGTCCCCCAGCTCCACTCAGGAGGATCAGCAGGACAAGGAAAGGATGGACGGATGATTTAGAAACATTTCAAACGTGAACAGGAACGTCAATCACAGTCTACCCTATTCTATTTCTATTTTAAAATACAGAGTGTTAAACCAAATGAGCCCTGAGTTCAGTTGAGAGCAGAATTAAACCTGTAAAGAATATTGACAGTCGACCTTTGTTGAAGGCTTTTCATATTTCTAAAGTTTGCTTTTACAGGAGGATTCTGATCAGTGCAGATTTTAACAATGTCCCCGGAGCCCTTTTGTTCTTTGGAAGACAGGAGACAGGAAATAAACTCAATGACTGAACCAATGTTTGACATTAAACTTAAAAACTCTATGAAATTCAGTTCAAATCAAGACGTCAGGAGTATCCGACGTCTTTAGGGCTCAGATAGAAGAGCAGGCGCCGCTCAGAGCAGCTGAGGCTGATCTGACATCTGCTGAACAAGTGTTTCTGTCGACTGTCCGAGCTCCGGTGAATAAAACTCACCAGCTGAGGTTCGACCACGGAGGGAGACGAGCTGCGTGCATCGAGACAGTTTGGGTGAAAAGGGCCAGAGTTTAAAATCACTCTGAACCGGCATCAGTCAGCACGTACACAATCCTGAACACACAACACACCCACACACACACACACACACACACAACACTTCACAGGCTCAACACTCCTCAGATAGTGTTTACTCTCCGAACATCGGCCAATTACACGGACAGGGCGGCTTTCAGCAGCTGAAGCCGAGACGTTAAATCACAGAGACGCAAACATTTGGACGTTTTTCATGTTATTCTGCACAGAGAGTTGAATTTAATAAAATAAAAACTGACCCATGGAACTGGGTGAGGAAACAAATCCACAGTTTTCAACACACAGCCGCCGTCAAAGTGTCAGTGTTATCAAATCTAATTATTTTTTTACAGTGTTTATAAAACACGGCTGGAAACTGTCACACAAACAAGACCGGGTGTTAAACTGTTATGACACAAACATGGCTTCCTCTCGTTGGAAGTAGTTACCAAGTTCTTTGACTCCTCTTATAGAAACTATTAACTTTTTAAAACTTCGTTAGAGAGGATGTTTGTTTAAAGGACGTCAGCCTTCAACAGAACCCGTCATGTTTTGAAGTGGACACAAACAAAGTGATGGATCCAGGAATCTTTTATCACTTTCTTTAACTATGTGAGGTTATGTTTTTTAGCAATTTCCCTGAGTATAGTTGATGAATCTTTATGGGAAAAAAGTAGATTTCAGGGACGGATATCTGAATGTGTGTAATTTAGTTCAGATAGAAAAAAAAATAATTTAATCTGGATTTAAATATGATTTTATCAGGAGACAGATTCTGTTTTTTATTACTCTACATTGTCGCTCATCAAAGCTAAGAGGGGGATCAAAGCTTATTTAGTTTTCCCATTTTATCTACTCAAATTTACTACACCAGCGTGTGGAAGTCGTGAAGATCAAATCAAAGCATTGTTTGACTATTTTACTGCGGAAATCTCCTCCGGCTGATTTATAAAAACCATTTACTGCAACACTTAATCTAACGAGTCTGTGATTTCCCAATAAATAATAAGAAGATCTGAGTATTTTGTGTCTAATTAAAGGGAAAGTGGAGCTGAAGTTCTGAGATTGTGTTGAGTTTATAGGATGGTGAAGATTTCTGCTGATACTAATCCTCAATTCACACTTCATTTATACTTCCTGTATATATTACTTTGATTATATTCATATTTCTATAAATATTTTTAGATTCCTTACACTTAAGTTTTTGCTATTTAAAGTCGTTTTCCAGTTTAATATTTAACATGTTTAACCAACCTACTGTTCTTTGACTCAAGACTACTGTAGATTCTATAATTAATATTTGAATCATTTTCCTGTTGGTATCACACTATGTTCATCTTTAAAGGAAACATCACAGAAATTAACAGTTTGAATTCTTTCTAGAAAATTAAAGGAAACTTAAATAAGTTATATCTTTTGGATCCTTCACAGATCAATCTCTTAAACTCTAGTAACGACAACTGACAGATAGTTCACTCCACATAAAAAGATTCTTATGAAGTTATTAACTGTGTAAAGATTTCTGTCCATGTGTTTTTGCAGCAGCACAAATTGAACACATCTGAGTTTCACCCTAACTGTTGGCGTTGCCCCTGTGAGGTCATGGAAAGCCGGCTCTGCTCTGAGGGTGAAGACGTCACCTCACACATTGGACCTGTCCCACGGCAGAGCCGGGTCATCTCTGTGGAGAAGAGGTCCCCGTTTAACACCCGCAGGTCACACGGCGCACCTCCCCTCTGCCGCGAGGCGCGAGCTGAGGCCGAACCCGGAGGAGAAACCCGAGTCCCTCCTCTAATCCTCCTGAACAAAGCCTGTGTGCGGCTCCGACAGCCGGAGCCATCATCCGTCAGGTAGAGCAAACTGCTCCGGCCTCACCACAATACACACAGGTGGCTTTACTGACCGCTCTGTGTGTTTGAGTGGGTGTGTGAGGCGGCACAGACGCATTTGACAAAGTGTGTCCCCGCCTGCCTGTGTGCTTGTGTGTGTCTGTGGTTGTGTGTGTGGTTGTGTGTGCGTGACGTGTCCGGACCTGTTAGGTTTCCCCCGACATGAGACGGTGCAACGCGGCGACCGAGGCCGTCACAGCCAGACAGACTGATTAGGTCGACTTTTCTCACGGCAGGTAAAGACTCAAATCCCCATAATCCCTCCAATGATTAGACTCGGGTCAGAAGCGACGGCCCAGACACGGGCTCTGAACTCCAGGAACCAAAAAAAAAACACTTTCTAATGAAGCTCCTCGGCTCATTTTGGTAAAAACTAATAAAGATGCAAATTTCTGTTAAAAATAAGACCTACTTTCAGGTTCAATCTGCATCAGGTTTGAATATCTGGTGTTTCTGACTCACACTGCAGTGACACATGCATTTTAATAACAGCCCAGTAAATACATTTCCCTCTTAATAAATTCTAATGGGGACAACTTGAGGAAGAATGTGCACCGGGGCAGCTGGCGTGATGTGAAAAGGAAGTGACGGTTGAGTTGAGACACGGATTCATCCAGAGGCAAACTGACTTCCAGCCTCAGATTTCCGAAGCCGTGCAGGGAATGAGAGACACAAACACATGTACAGAATTCGTCTGCTGCATTCCTGTGTTGCCTCCTGGCTCTCGTCCCTCCACACTTGTCACCGGGCCGCGGCGGGGCCCTGCGGTGTGCGCCGGCCGGGGCCTGTTGGCGAGCACATGGTGTCAGGTGACAGGAGCCGGAGGCCAGAGGCTGCAGCAGCGACATCTCTGAGGGGGAAACCCGAGTCACTCGGGCTCAGCGCACAACGTCCAGTCAACTCTGGATTATAATCATTTTGAAGTAGTTAACGAGAGGCTTAATTTAAAGGCTCTTGGTTTAAAAAAAAAGAAAAACCTTTATTTAAACATGAGCTTCAATAAACATGAGGTGGACAGAAACTGAGTACATTTATTTACGTTATTTATTTATGCAAGGTCAGAGATGTTATGTGCTGCAACACATCTTCCACTTGTAAACCTTGCACATCTTTTTCTTACACAATCTTTAATATATTGTGAATACAAGTTCTTACCTTTATATATTTGCTTTTATGATATATTTTCCTCTTCCTGCTCTTGCACTGTGTTCACGCCTTTATCTTTCTCCTCGTGCTTCTTCCCCTTTTTGTACTTCTTATGTTCATGATGCACCAAACTCCAAAGAATATTCTCACATTCTCAAATTTCACAATTGTAAATACACCACGATGAAGCGCGTAGTAAGAATGTATTGACGGCGTGTGCACGGCCTGACAGACGGGGACAGACGGGGACAGACGGGGACATGTGCGTGGACAAAGGCTCAGACAGACGGACACTCAGGGGTCAGTGCCGGCGCTGATGTGTGGGTCTTAATTGGAGGGAACTACTTTGCTCTTTCAGCTCGGCAGCAGATGTGAAGCCGGTTTGTGACAGACAGCTCATGAGTGCGCAGAGTGTGCGTGACCTTCACGACCTTTTCCACCAATCAGACGGAGATCTGTGACACCTCCCGTCATCATTTAAATAACATTAATAAATAGAAATAACAAAAGTGTGTTCCCCTGGACTACAGTTGTTTTAAAAAAAGCACTGACTCTGGATCAGTTGGTTCTTTCAGCAGGTTTACGCAAAACAGATTTTCCACGAAACTTGGTAGAAGGACGGAACAAAGTCCGATAAAGAATCCGTTAACGAGTAAAGAGTGGATCTTGTTTATCATGTTTTGTTATTTACAAGGGAATAATAAAGCACAGAGGCTGTTGGGGGGGGGGGAGGCTCGACCGAAGGGTCACAAACCAGCTGTGCTCACTTGGCTTCATATCACTCAGGACGAGGAGACAGGAGATATTAGACCAGGGCTCGGGGATAATTGTCTTCTCTGTGGTTTATGTGCACAAACATGTGTCCACTGAAAGTGTTTATACGTGTGTAGTACATAGAACATGTACTCAGTTAAAGAATTTAATATTTATATGTGGCAGTGTGTGTATAGTCTACCCTGCGTGGAGCAGTATGTCTTGTCGTGTCTTTGTATATCGTCTGCAACACTCTGTTTATGTTTTACCACATGTTTGAGAATAAACTGTCCCTGTCGGCGTCATTAAGACAAATCTTTGTCTATTTAACGTTTCCTGGTGATTAATTGATTCTTTATTCATTAAATGCTCGTTTGGCAGAAGGTTTCTCGTTGTCCTCAAATGTAGCGCAGGTCAAATATCATTATTTCTTTGAATTCTGTACATCTGTTTATAGTTATATTATAATATAAAGTAATATAAGTAACTGGTTGTACTGGTATGTGTGGTATCGACATGTATCCGCCCTCTCCATGACACGACTCAACAGAAAGACAGACGATCACAACACGTGTGATCTCAACGGGGAAACTAGTGACTCTTAACAGCTGCTAATGAATCTCGGGACGGTCTTTAATTTTGAGATTCTTTCCGGCTCTGTCTCGTCCTGTCTTTGTCTTCATAAAGAGGAATTCCCCCTGTTTGGAATAAATACTCAGCTCCCTGCTTCCTGTGTGTGCGTCGCTGATCTGACACCGGAGATGAGAGCTCGTACAGTACTTGTTAAAACACACACACACACGCACACACCTCCAGGCTGTTCCACCTCTCATTAACACTGCAGTGGAGATCACGGATGTGTGCATACAAACGCACACACACCCTCAGATTTCCATGTGCACACACTCGCACTGAACGCCTCAAATTGGGGTTTTTCTTTCAGCAGAGTCAGTCATCGTGCACATCACCTGGTGTTTGACACAGTTGTGAGTTTCTGCCACTCACATCACAGGAGGCTGCGTTCAATCACTCACTAGCGTCCTCTCACAAACACTCCTGGGCTCGGCCTGCGCTGCCTCCGGGCCCCTCGTCCTGAGTGAAGCTCTCAGTACCTCGCCCTAAATGGATGAGAGCGTCGGGGTGGCCCGGCGGTCAGCGGGACCGGCCCACTAAACGACATGTCACAGATTCGATGCCAGCCGATATGCGCATCTGTGGCCGTGCTAAGTGGACGGTGTTGACAGTGAACGCTGCACAACGGGATGATATTACACTCGATGAGTTTTTAAATGGCCCCGAGTGGATTTCTGAGCTCAGAGAGTCGCTGTTTGTCCAGAGGCTGCTCTGACGGTGGTAAACGACCGCACATGATGATTCAGCAGCAGGAACTCTGATATCAGTATCGATCCGAAGTCACAAAGACCAACCCGGCAGTGTTAAAGACCTTCAGGAGCTAAAACGGATCCAGAACTGTCTGATCTAAGAAGGATTCTCAGAACAGAGATGCAACTAAAGCCTGAAGATGGTTGTTCTTAGCATTTCTCTTTTCCATGCACCATCTGCACATCGCCCTCCAGTCTGACATCATTAATGGAAACAGGGGAGGACGCAGTGTCAGTAATAGTCAGCACAGATTATTTCATAATGCAGTAAATATATGTAGTTTATATTTAAACATGCTTGTCTTTTCGAAACCATGATTAAAGACACAAAACATGTAGCAGGGGAAACTCTGCACATGATGGCACTTTGCACATTTCAATTTATTGTTTTTTTTTACCAATTCTGGCCGTTTTGGTCGCCCCCCCCATGAGGCTGCAAATTTGCTGGAGCGTTTTTTAATTTAAGCCGCTAAGTGCCAGCTTCGGTTTCCATTCAGCCCAAAATCACCAGAATGCCAGTGTGACAGCTGCGATAAGTCCGACTGTACCCCTAAGAGCAAGGAGCAGAGGCTGGCTGGGGGCAGAGGAGGAGGGAGGGACTGGTGAGGGAGGATGAAGGGCTTGGGGGGGGGGCTGGCAGTCATGGAGGCGGGGCTTCGTGGCCCTTCACCGCGGCTCTAATCCACCCGGGCTCTGGAGAAGGTGTCGGTGTGGAGGGCAGGCCTGTCAGCACCCGGAGACTCTTTCCCTTCATCCCTCTTTCCCTCCATCTCTGATCTCCATGCATTCCCACATTCCTCAGATAAGATGGCAGGTAGGGAAGAGGAGGAGGAGGAGGAGGAGGAGGGGAGGAAGCTGAAGGGGGCAGCTGTGGCTCAGGGCACAGGAGGTGTGTTGGGTAAAGCCCACCACCCTGATAAGCGTATCTCCCTTTCTCATGTGTGCCGGACAAAACCCATTTGCTTCTCATCTGTTCCCCTGATTTGGGCCTGACAGCTCGGGGGGGGGAGCTCTGGCAGTGATGGAGGAGAAGACGCAGGAAGTGACACGGAAAGCACGGCTCCCTCTTCCTGTTGTTCAATTGTACATTTTGTCTATTTACAGCCGACATAGAACTAAATGATTGTTGTGTCATGTGAAGTCATTGTTCTATGTACCTGTTAAATCCAAGTCCAACGTTAACTCCAACTTTCTTCAACAGCTTTAGTTGATAACTTTGTCGACACAAATGTCCGAGTCAGCTGCTGCAGACAAAGTCATAGACGTAGAAGATGCAGATAAAAAGATGCTAATCTTAAAAGACCACGAGATTCGAGAGCCGGAATTAATACGATGAACAAAAATGTGATTCCCTGGAGAATCTCCTGCTATGTTCTTAAAACCAGAGAATGTGCAGACGCAATTTTCTGGACATTTTCCAGGGTTCATGAAGGGAAGTGAAACCTAAACAATGAGCAGAACGACCTTGTGAACGTACAGAGAGACACTTTGTGATCTCATGACTGTCACTGTCTGCTGCTGTTATTGTAAAAACATTAGCTGTAACCACTGTTTTACTGTCCAGAAACATTGTAAAACATCTAACGTTACGATGTCCCACAGGCTGCTGACACCGTGTGTACATTCCAAACACACAAGAGACATGTGGTGCGACCGTGACCGGAGCAGCTGCCGCTCCGAGCTCCACCTTATTCTGATAGATTACAGGAGAACAGGGACTAATGAGGAGCGGAGGGTCGTGCACGGCTCCACCAGTAAGAGCATGGCACTGCCGTGGACCAGGGTGGCCACGCATGGTACGGTGAGGCACTTTGGGTAAACGGTGCAGGAGGAGAAAGGACAGGAGGAGACAGGAGGACACGCCTGCTGTTAGCAAGTGGACACTCTCCCTCCGTATTCTTCCCTTCATCCTGTTTTGTGTGAATGTGGATCTCTCATCCCTCATAATCCTTTCCCCAAACACCGATGAGTGTGTCCCGACACACAGACCTATTGCCAGGCTCAGCCCTGCCTGCCGGGGATTTACTGCCTAAATAAACACAGTGTGCACACACACACAGAAACCGAGACACACAGGGAAAACACACACTCGCATAAAAAATAAATTGAAGCAATAAATTCCCGGCGACATATGTTACTAAAGGGCTGGATGTTGTTGGTAATTTTCAGATCCTGGTGACGAGACCTGAGATTCGGGGACGATGCTTTTCATGATTCCTACGTGAAGTTGTTTTAGTAGAAGAAACCTAAGTTTTAAGATGGTAAATGTTGTCTGGATTTGCTGAGTTATGATTTGATAATCATTTTAATGAGACTTTTTATGTCTCTAATACACGGAGGCCACATCTTTACGAGCAGAAAGACTCAGCGAGCGAGTGTGAGTGTGAACCTCACTTTTCCAAACACCTCCTGAGTTTTCAAACTAAAACGAGACTTCTACAAACTTCTAACCACTTTACAAACGTTTCTATCTTAGCAGCTTTAAAACTGCGGAGTAGACGTCAGGAGAGAAACACAAAACATTTATATTAGCACTGTTACAAATGCTGTGAAAGTCGGTGTTTTAAGTGACAAACATCGGTTAATGGTGCGAGTTTGAACGCAGTCGGCTTCATTTGTGAGCCGGTGTCACAGAAGGTGTGTTTTTATAGCTCACAGAGGAATTATGTATCTAATCACATCAGTTTATAGGAGAATCTCCAGATAGGCTTTCTTCAATAAAAGAAATAGTTCCGCGTCCAATATTTGCAGCAAGCACCAAATTAGTCGTTAAAGTTAATTTGCTGTTTGATGTGTTCAATTAAATCTACATTTCACATATTTGCTGTATCTTCTCGTTTTTTAAGAGCAGCTGCAGGAAGCGGGAAATTAACAAGACCACCGGTGTTTTCTGATAAACAGACAAACACCCGTTGTTTCCAAAGTTCTTTCCAAATAAACCTCAGTGTGATTCAACGAGAGGATAATAGCGGAAATTACTGCATTTGATTAAAACAAACCCCAATAAACTCGAGTCCTACAGAGAAGACGTGGATCAGGAATCTGCCGGCTTCCTGCAGCCGACAGATTCAACAGCTATTGGCAGAAAAGCCTCTTTCACTCCGGCTCTCCTGATCATTTATCGCTCGGCACCTGAGACGTCCCGCTGCCCGAGAGCGTTTAATTAGCATCCGTTTCAGTCGAGGTTTTCATCGGGGCGTCGGCTCCATGCTCGTCCGGGGGCCAACATCAATCCTGGGGCGAGACCTGGTCTAAAACAAAGTTAAAATCTCATCTAAGACAATATAAACTTTTATGTTCCTCGTAACGTGATCCTCGGAGCCACGGACACAAATGGCTCCCGGGAGGCGTTGGTTATTCCCCCCCCTGTTGGTCTCACTTCCTGCTCGCCCTCTCCCCTCTAATGGCCGTGCCGCTCACTGGCACACGGCCGGCGTCCATCTACAACCGCCCGTCTGCCCTGTGTGCGCCCGTCCGAGGAGGCCATGATGAATTTGACCGTGCAAAGGGGGATTCAGCGAGTTTGTGTGAGTGTGTGTGTGAGTGTGTGTGTTTGCACTATTTTCCCCGCCACACCTGCTCGACACACAACCCGTGCACGGTGTGTTAGCTCCTCTCAACACGCTCGTATTGTGCCGTTAGCCAGCGTGGCGTTGCTAATCCTCAGTGTTCGGGGTTAGCTGGAGTCCACCGCGCCGCCGTCTCTGCCCCGGTGTGGCTGAGGGAGGAATGTGGCACAGATGTTGACTGCTGGACTGAACGAGGACTTGGCGCCGACATGAGCTCACCTGCGTCGAAGGATAATGAATTTTTATCACGTCGTTCCAGCTCCACTTCGTTGTCGCTGCGTGACGCCGTGTTTCTCCTGTTACTTGTGTATTAACTGTTTATAAAGCTCATGTGCTGTTTTAATACACGGAGTTAACTCACTTTGTAGAGAGTCAAAATTTGTGCCAGATTTATTTTGAATGACTATTACATTTATTTTATTTTTTTTACTTTAGTTTGGTTTAACTTATTTTTTGTTTTATTTAAATGTATTTACTTTGAGGCAATTATTTATATAAATATTGAATTCTCCACACTAATTTAAATTTTAAACTATATTCAAAGGGTTTATTGTCACATGCAAAAATAAGTTATCACTTTAATTAAATTCTTATTTATCGCTATTCCTTTAACCGGTGCCGTACCACAAATGTCTATGTATAAAAAATATGAAAATAGAATTAAGTATAAAAACAAATACAAAGATATGAATGAGATATATAAGAGATGCTTCTGCTTCTATCCCATGATTCTGTTACTGTCAATAATCAATTTTAAACTGATCTTTTATCTTCTACTGTTTGTTATTTCCAACATTTTACATTCTATCTTTCTTATTATTATGCATCTTCAAAATTACACAGACATTTTCTTTTGTGAATATTTCAGCAGAAATCTTAACTTTAAATAATTTGTTTTTTTTTCGTTTTTGCATTTATGCCAGTTTTCTTTTTTTAAGTGAGCCCACTCACCATCAAGTGGGCGACATGTGACAGCGTCTGCCCCCCCGACACAAGTCGATGATCTAGAAAACAACCGGTTCCCTTCACATTTGGCACAAGCACCCCCACTCCACTGTCAGTGTGGAACATCCGGGGCGCGCCGCAGGCTTCAAATGACATGACGCTACGCGACAGGGCTAGCATGTGTTGCCCTTTAGCTACTGGCACGCTGGGGGAGCCTTATGGGAGCTGTAGTCGCCGGATGCTAATGAAATCGTTGTTTATTTCTCGGCTTGAATAGGAACTAAATTTGAGATACGGATTGCAGCGAAACAAACAAACGGACGCCACGAGTGACGGTTGAAGTCTAAAGCATAAGCGATGAGTTATTTTAACCAAAGGCCCGGTGTCTTCACTGTCCCGGTCAAGGACACAGCGGCTCCTGCAGGAATCAAACCACACGATGTGACATTGAAGCCGCGAGGGCTCAGGCCGCTCAAACACTCTCAGAGCCTCTAAAGAGGGAGACAACTTCAGCAGCGAGACAATGAGGCCGTAACTCTTCCTGCCTGAAAGGATGGTTATTATGACAGCAGACCCATTAGCTAAATGGAGAAGGAGCATGTGCAGCGTGGAGCTGCGGCTATATAAATCTGCATCCCTCACCCTGACCTCCACACGTCCCTCCCAGGAGGAGCTGACCTGGGATAATTCCAGAAAACCCCCATGATGGCCTCCCCCGGGTCGGGTCACCGTAAATTTCATGCTGATCAAGACCAAGTGACACCTGGGAACGTCCCCCCCTCTCCGAGCGGCGGTCAGGAGGTATGTCAAGGACTTTGTCACGGCCCAAAAGTGCTGAGCTGGTCAGCTGGTGGTCAGGAAGCGGGTCACGTGTCCTCGCTTCTGGTTTTTCCACTGGAGAGATATTTATGTGTGTCTCTCTCCACAGGCCCTCGGAGAGAAGAACATTAACTGTGGCTAATAGCCATGTTAGCTAACGAGTCACACGTGTGTCGGGGTTACAGAATGACTTCCCCTCCGTGCTGTAAAACAGATGAGGGCTGCGACCGCACAGTCGCAGAAAGGACGTAAATTAAAGCCTTCTCCTCTGCCGGAGAAGAGTTGGCTGAAAATAACGCTCTTAAATCAAACGCCTCCAGTCGCCTGCGTCCAGCTCGGCAAAGCTAGACCTCAACAATCCTCCTCTAATGGCGCAGAGATTCATATCAAAGAGCCGAGCTGGAAACCCACGGACAACAATTCCCAGCAGAGTAATAAGAGCTGATCTGATCGGGTTCTTTAAAGCGGGGACATTTACAAAAAGGGGGGGAATAGCAACGCTAACAACATGTGCTACGACTTATCACCGCTACTTCTGCACGTACAAATTAATGGGAAATAATTAGCTGGGAAATCGTCCTTCAAACTGTATTTACTGTGTGTTTAACTTGTTTTGATTATTCACTATAACCAACCACAACACCAGTGATTTGATTTAAAGCAAATGTAACAATAAATCATAACAGCCAATCAGAGGTATTAAAGCAGCCACATGATGTTTCTTTCCTCTTGTGTGTTCTATAGCATTTTATGAATCTAAAAGTTAAAAATCCCACAGTCCTGAAACAGCTCGTAAGTAACCCGACTCAAACCTTCGAGGATTTGGATCCTGACATCACGATACCCAACATTTAATTAACACACGCCCAGTGGCTAATCTGGCACGCCCCCTAAATAAACCAGGTAAAGGCGAGAGCGGAGGCTGTCTACCAATCACAATAGAGTGAACCAGCTGGCCAATCAGAAGGGTGGGGGGTGTCTTAAAGAGACAGGAGCAAAAAAACAAGTGTTTGAGACAGAGGCTGAAAAGAGGCGCTGCAGCAATGACCAGTCTGAGGAGAGTGATGTGTTTTCATTTTCAAGTTATAAACATGATTATAATCTTTAAATAGGGAGAAGCATGTGTATAAAGTTTAACAAAATACTATAAAACATCATATATTGCCAACCTTGTTATGTACAAAATATAACACAATCACTATGATAAGAAAGATGACTTTAACCACAGTTCCAGTACGTCACTGAGCTGTGCAGGACCACAGGAGTGAAACAGCAAACTAAACTCCTCTGTCACTGCGGCTCTTCTCTGTAGGTGACCACAGGTCAATGACAGGACCGTCCCACTCCTTCTGCCACATCGACATCAAGTGTTTTATCAATATCAGCTGTCTGGACACGTCAGCGCACACGGGCAGGAATCCTGTCCCCTCAAAGAGCATCAGTGACGGATGTATTGACCCGCTCCCCTCATCTGCTTTGTTTGGGTGGGTGTGTTTCTATTGATGATCTCAGGAGTTGGAAGGGGAGGATGGGATGAGGAGGAGGCAGCGACACCCTGATAAGGTCAGTCCCTCTTACATCTCAGTGCTGATAAAGCAGGACACACACTCACACACACTCACACACACTCAGACAGCCATACCAGAGAGACTGATAACACACCTCTGCATTATCTGCCTGGAGGCTCGTCTGCAGCCATGACTCCGCCCACACTCGACCGGGCAGCGTGGGGCGTCGACGGGGAAAACCCAACGCACAGTGTTTACAGTTTATCGCCTAAAGGTTTTATAAACAAGATTTGTATCAGTGGGAAACAGCAGAATCGTTAACAGTAAACTTCAATCTGCTCGTTTGCTGCTGTCGCACGTGTCAACAACAGTTAACCTGCATTTCAGGTTCATTGTTAAACAAAAGGCAGGTGGTCATTATCTGTAGTTATTAAAGGGTTATTAGAGGGATTTGAGTCGGATCCTTGCACATGATTGGTCGCTGTACTCATTAAGTTGATCTGAAAATATGATGACGCAACAGAGCTCAAAGAAAGAAAGAGTGAGAATAAGAAAGAAGGTGCAGAGCTGTTAGCGTCAGCACTGAGGAAAATGGTTCAACCACTTCCTTCCATTGTACAAAATGATTAATAACTAATATATCTTGACAGATGATGTCATGTCTGTGCTTTTAATATCTTTAAATAACTCAAATTATTGGATATTTTCCTTGACGTTTTAGTGTGTTCCATGTCCCATCTGCTAACATGGGGGAGGCTGTGGTTATGACCCATAAGCAACCACCAGGGGGCAGTCAAGATGATTTTTGCTTCTCTTTTTTGGGAGCAGTCATGTCGTCCATCTTTATTTGATCTGGATCATCAGCTGTATGCAAACAACTATAAGATAACACTGCTCTGCAAGTTACTGTGGGCTACACCCGAGGTCTGAGGTCAGCTCATCACGGCGCTGGGTGCACAATAAGTCGTCAAACATAGTTTTTGATTTACAGGATAAAGAAAGAGAAGTACTTTTATGTATACTTCACATGTAATGAGAGATAAGGGAACAGTTCATACTGAGAAACATGCAGGATGTTGTATTTCTCATTGCTTCTTTGACTTTAAGGTGTTTTTTAAGCACTTAATCCTCCAGTTTATCTGAATAAACATGAGTTGCAACCGTTAACCGCAACGGAAATGAGGACTTTTTTAATCTGCAAAATAAACTATCGCAGCCATTTAAATACATTTAGTTATTTAAAACTTCAGTTGATAGAAGGTGCCAGAAGAAGAAGTTCCCAGAGCACGAGAGACTCTGCAGTCACACAAGGTAAACTGAGAATTCTTGGGGCATTTTGACAAAAGCCGAATCCAGACAATAGTCTTATCCCTCATCCAGTACAAAGCCCATTGACTCGGCTCTTTCATCTGCGCAAACAGGAGAGGGAGGGGGCAACAGAAAACATTTGATCGAGTCAAAGTTAATCTTCCAGCAGTTTGAACTCACCGAGCCGCGTCACAATGGAACCCATCAAAGTGTTTCTGCCTGAAAGTCTCAGGAAAAGAAACATTTCTTGTCTGTGTCGGTACCGGGCGTCCCTCGGTGTTGAAAAGGCATTTTTGTGCTGTTTCATATCAAAGTTCTTCTTTTCAAAGTTCTGCTTTTTTAAATTTAACACTTTCTTCATTTTGTTTGCACATGGGAACGTAAAAGGAGATAATATAAACTGACATAACAGTTTTTTAAGGGAGGCAATGAATCCTGCCCCCTTCCTTCAGTGGCTTCAAACCCCCGCAGGTTGTCTTTGGATTTTCAAATTAAGTTCAGCGCCGTCAAACCACCGGGGTTTATAGGACCACTCAGAGAGTTCAGGAATTCTTTCTTGTTTATTTTTGTGGTAGTCACACATGTACAGTATGTGTGGAGCTCACACGTTCTCTTCACACCGCGCTCGGCGGACATGTTCGGCCCCTCGCTCCTCTGCTCAGTTGTCAACACGTCTCCTCACCAACTAGAAAACTAATTCCTCCTCAAGATGCAAAAAATATCAAGTTAATTCCTGAAACCCCCCCCCCCCCCCCCCCCCCCAGTTTTCCAGTAACTGTTTTCTGGAAAAGTGGTAAAACATGCGAGAGATGCATTTTAAAACCCGTGAAATCATCTGAGCAATATCAGCTTTATCTATTGAGTAACTCGAGTCCAGAGAGACGTTTCAGAAACTCGACCCCGAGCACTTGATAAAGCAATAAACGTAAGTTATTAAAGGGCATAAAGTAAACAGGCGAGCTGAGGTTGGCTCCCCGGCCCTCGGCTGGCACGCCGGGCAGCAGCGCCACCCGATCCCGGAGCCGCGGGGACTCGTCCCCGTAAATCAAGAGGCATCGGAGACGCTGAGCTCGCGGGTGAGACAAAGATGAGACCGCAAGCAGACAGACAGGAACGCTGATGTGTGTCTCTGATAACACTTATAGGACACAAACACACACCCACACCCACACACACAGACACACACACACGACTCTCAGTGTTCCCACTCCGCTCACAACAGGGCACCATAAAACTGTAGAACACAAGAGGAGATCACAGGACAACTGACATAGTTGTGTACACACTAATTAGGCACACTGGCATGACCACAATGGGCTTTTTCATAGCCTGCATGCACAAATCGCACACATACACACAGACACAGACACACACACACACAGAGTGGGTATCAGGGACGGGATCTCTGCCATGTTTGCTATGATACCCTCTTTGATCTGGGGTGAGAAGTTCTCTGCCCTCGATATAAAAAAATAAAAGAGAGAAAGAGAAAGAGAGAAAGGAACCAGACAGCCGGGCCTGTGAGGCCAGGGCAGCGCTGGTGGAGTGTTTGACAGTCGCAGTGTGAATGGAGGATGCTGTGTTTTGTTCCGGCGCTGTATGAACAGGCGTTTTGTTTGCAGGCTGACATCCAGACAATGGCTGCAGGACGGGTGGAAGGAGGGGGGGGGGGGGGGGCAGGAGGGAGGATCTGTTGTCAGCAGCGATCATATGAGCATCGTCTGAAGCTTTTGTGGACCCCTGAAGAACAGAGGGGTCAGCGGGTCAAGACCGGGTGACCTCTGCTGACATGGCGGCACAAGATGACGTGAGGAGACAGGGGCCCATGTTGGGTTTTCCACCTGACACAGTTCTCTGGAAACTTTAAATAGCTTTAAAGGAGCTTGTGGGTGTTGGTTGTGTTGTAGCTGCTGTAAAGTCACATCACCTGCACACACATGAAGGAGGTGTTCCAACTTCTCATCTCCCTCTCAGCAGCTACAGGGTGGTAGTGAAGTGTGACAGTAAAACCAGCAACAAGAGAGAGTTACAGCCTCTGAGTCACACGAGCAAAAAAAAATAGATGAAACGCACATAGAGGAATGAAACCGTCTGTTGTGGAAGAAGAAAAGTACACAATGCCTTCCAGGTAATCTCCTGCAACGTTGTAGGATAACACGACAAAATATCACAACGAAATACAACGAGAAGGAAAAACCTCCAGTAACATCATCTGTTCACACAGAGACTCGAGTGTCTGCCGCCTGTGTATCTGCTCATCTGATAAAACAGATCCCAGGCTGATGATCAACACACAACAAGTCGTTACACACACACACACACTTGCACAGACACACAAGTGCAAATATTTAGGTCACAGCTGATACCAAATAAACAAACATCGTCCACATCAGTGGAAACTTGCCACAGGTCACAAAACCATTAAAAACATGCGAAATCTACAACATAAAATAAAATAGTGCGACGTAGAAATCTTATAGAATGATTAATGTCCCTAGAATAAAAAAATGTACCTAGAATAACTGATAGAATGTATTTGTACCAACTTCTTTCAGGTCTCTACTCATTCTCTCGACCAGGACAAAGTGAACCCCGGTCCCTCGCGGGTCCAGACAGAGTGGACGCCCCAGAGCCCTGAGGTCGACCCTCATCCCCCTGATTTAAACACCTCATCATCCCGGTCTCACACCTCGACCAGAAATAGACTCTTTCCATAGTTAGTAAATAAAACAAACAGTTGTGTGTCTGTCTGCGCCGAGAGGAGGTTTCAGCTGCTCGAGGGCAGCGGTTCAAGAGAATCCCGTGTTGGGCCTGACATGAGAAAAACCCCCGTCAGGTGAGGAGACACACAGACGTTGAGGTGTTACAGAGAAGAAGAGAGAGACTGGTCTCACTGGTTGACTCCCAGTTCGACCTCGACTTCCCAGTCTGTACGCTCTGACCAGCGACAGGAGGTAAAGAGGAACAGACTTCTATGATAAAGCGGCGTGCGGTTCGCGAGGCCGAGAAAGGAGCAGAAAAGAGTCTATAGGTTGTTTTATGTCAGGGGTTCGTTTCCCCATCAATTTCACTCGGGTCTCAAAAAGCTCCATTGAGGCGAGTGGAGCCGCGACAGAGGGCAACGTGACATCCATCACCTCCACCACTTCACACGCTCCAAAGAGAGCTGCTCGAGGGGGGGGAAAGTTGTCGAAGTTGTGTTGCAGCGAGCACAAGCAAAGCTCGGTCTTTTGTGTAGAATCCTATCAGTGTCACAAAGGTTACGCTCCCTCGAGATAACCCGCAGAGGTTTTTTTGAGATTAGGTGTCAGCAGAATTTCCTTGGTGAGCGGACGACGGCTTTCATGTCGGGGGTTTCTCATGGTCTCCCGTCCCAGCCCCATTCACACAGCCTGCAAAGCTGCTGCAGAGCAAAGTACACATGTCTTTTTGTAGTCTGGTCGCACAAGCACGGATCCATATTTACCCAAGTGCTGCAGAGCTCAGTGCCGCTGCCAACGCGGTCGTTTCAGACCCTCCAAGTCCAAACTGCACCGTGTTTTCACAGAACCTCAGAGAATGAAAGCCGGAGAAAATCCCAGCTTGAACGGATTGGAGAGAAAACTGATAAAAATCATGATCTTATTGTATTTGAGCCGGGGAGATTGAAAACATCTCTACATGTGTTGTGGAGGAGAAATCAGCAGGGAAACTCTGAGTGGGCACAGATGTGGCAGCGCAGGCAGAGAGCTGTTTGGCAAACGACTCCCAGTCTCTGGAAACAGGATTTGTTCCTCGGCAGCCACTCGGCTGAGCTGTGGTCAGGTTGCTATGTTCTTGTCTTCTGGACCCAAACTTTGCATTTGGTGGAGTAAACATCCCGAAGGACTCGTGAAAACTGCACCGGTGATTTCCATCTGTGTTTGTGTTTGTTTATTTCAACGTGTTGCGATGTTTTAGAAACGAGTTGTCGAGCAATTTCATCAAGATCAGAATCGTTTTACTGTGAATAAAATAAAAAACATTATTCTACTTTACGAGTTAACTAAAAAAAAAGTAGCTTGAACAACTTTTACATCTCTAAGTCTGGGGCCCTATTAAGAGGAGTAATTTATTCATAAATACAAGATGCATCAGAAAAGAGTTGGCAAAGACAGACAATGTCACATCTGCTATTTAGTTGAAATTATATTTGCTTTAAAGCTTTAATTCAGTGTAAATATATTCTTTACTGTAAATGTGTTCTGGTCTGAAACCAAATTAGGAGAAATATATGATTCTGACAATGTTGTCAATGTTAAAAATCTAAATGTAAATGAAAATCACGAGTTAAACAAACTTCACAGTACAAGAATACTTTGACATAACATGTCTATGTCAAGTATGAGTCTAAATAAAGTTTTTAGATAAATACACCCTGATTTAAACGTAAACATTGAAATGTCTTTAATTTAACAACATTGGCTTTTGCCTGGTGTTGTATAACATTAATTTCAGATAATCACCTATTGGTCCATGTTTCCACCACTTTTAGTAAAACAGAGCCACGTTCAGTGCTGCTTTAAACAGCTTCTTCATTTCAGAGTAAGATGCGACAATAGAAATAAATAATGGTTCATCGTCTGCATAAGGTTGAAAGACAATGGCTGAAAAATGACCGTTTCCAGAACTAAAGGCAAATACGTTGATTTTGTCAGGAGCTTTTAAATGAGAAGGTTTTCTGTTTTCATGCACAACTTCACCAAGTTGTAAATCCGAGCCACGGAAAGGAGAATAAACTACTGTTAGATGAGCTGTGTTTTAAAAATCCTTTCACTCTTACCGATGGCAACACCAGTGCAGAAAGTTATGGTTTTTTTTGTTGTGATGCAGCTGCTGTGGTTGTGAATACAGCCTCTCCCGTGGTCTTCATTGCATTCTGGATGAGGCCTGAGATGTAAATGTGAGTGTGATTTACCATGGGAACTTCATGGCATTCTTCTTGTTTTGGACGACTGTGAAAGGAAGCGGACTCGAGCCAGCTGAAAGGAACAGTGAGGTCTAACAGCCCAGAAACGGCTGCAGTGACGCTAAATTGAGAACGGTGTATAAATCTTGGCTTTTTTAGAGAGCAGCAGAATCAACACACACACACACACTAAAAAACACACACTAATGATACACACATGCACAGCCGCTCCTGCAGAAAACAACTGTTTACAGCTGATATGTTAATAGTTCATCCCGGGCTCGTTTGGAGACAGGACCCGAACACCGGCCTCCGGTTCTAATGAAGACGAGTTCACCAAACTCATTTGCACACGGTGAACAGAGCAGAGCCACTGAAGGGTGTCCTGTAACCGAACACAGGCCTGCCAGCTCGTCAGTGGGGGTGCGGGCATGTGTGAAATGTGAGTGTGTGTGTGTGCAGCATGTGCAAAAAGACAGAGACGAGGGAGATGGTGGTAGACGGCAAGAGACAATGAGTGAGTGAGTGAGTGAGAGGGAGAGAGAGAGAAAGAGAGAGAGAGAGAGAGCGGGACAAGTGTCAAAGCCAAACAGTCCCGGTGCTAATACGCACCTTAAGGAGAAATGTCACAGGAAAACGGGGGAGGAAGGGGAGCGGGGGGAGCGGGGGGGAACGTGGGAGAGTGTTAAGAGCAGCGCACAAGTGAAAATGGAGTGAGTGAGTTATGGAGTGAGGTGGAGGAGGCAGAGCAGCTCATCAGGCGGCTGGAGGAGCGAGGAGGTGGGAGAGAGAGAGTGAAGGGGGCTGGAGGGAGGATGGAGGGGGGGAGGTGGGGGGGGGGGGGGGGGGTCTCCTGGTCCGTGACGTCACAGTCTCAATCTTATCTTGCAAAAGTCTAGACCTGACTATGTAAAGTGCCCTGAGATAATGTATGTTGCGGCACTATATAAATAAAAATGTAAATTAATTGAATGTAATCTGGTTTCTGACCATGAATCAAAACTAAAGACATGCTCCTGCTTTCAGACATTATGATGACAACGAGGAGACAAACACAAAGATGAGGAGATTAGAGATAGTCGGGTGATGCAGGTTCGATGCCGGTGAACTGTAAACAAGAGCACGTAATCTTCTCCGTGGCATTTACACGTGTTTATAGTTTATACACGTCTGACCACAGAGTCCAGAGAAAGTCCTGACCCCATCGTCTGCAGAGTTCATGTGTGAAAAACTGACCATCATGAATCAAAAACCATAATCAAACACAAACCCCCGAACTGGGCGAGAAAAACCAAAGACAAGCTGGAAGTCCAACTAAGAATCAAGTTAACACGTGGGGGTATTAGAGATGGTATATTCCACTTGGCAAAGAACATGGTCTGCAAAGTAAATACATGAAATCCATTATTAATGGGGGGGGGTTACAGTTCGCAGAGAGAGTATTGTTACTACTAATGCCATGTGAGTCGAAATGACAACTGTGTGTTGTTCATTAGGTCAGCAGAGATAGAAAGTGCAAGGTCGGCGTAACGACCAAACACAAACTGGGAAACTCTGCCGCTGCCACTTGTTTATTTATTTCTCTCTCTGGGTTTTCCCGTCATGCTCCGGCTCCGTCAGCACATGCTAAGTGTAGGCCGAGGCCAAACACCCGCAGGGAGCAGCCCGGTCCTCGTCACCGCCTCCCTCCGCCTCCCACTCAACCCTCACCACACTCACAAATATCCCTCCCCGCCGCCCGCACACACAAAATACGCTGAGACCAAATAAGCATGCCGAGCCGGTGAGGAAGCGCGAATAAATGCTGAGATGTAGAACAGGAGTTGTGCGGATGCGGGCGATGCAGCAACACACACACACACACTAACAGACACACAAACTGGGGTCTGCAGCAGAGCGAGGTGTCAGAGCCCGTTAGAGGCCTTTGGCTGGACGCAGCTCCAGAACAAGCCGGACAAAAGCGTTGCCTGTCTCCCCTCATTAAGTGATTTAAGATCCCGTGTTCCCCCGACTCCTTTCATCGCCGTCCAGAGTGAACACACTTAAAAGGCCCAACAAGAATGCCAGGGCCTGCTGACATGAATGGGGTGAAGAGGGGCAGGAAAGCCAAGTTCATGGCAGAGGACCAGGGTCTAAAGCTGAGCTACGCTAGCCGCTCCTATTAGCCTGCGAGCAGTCAGGGGAGGAGGGGGTAAGGGGGTTGGGGGGGGGGGGTCCAGCTTGAATAAACCGGGGTACGATGGAGGCTTGGCCCCCGGGCGGGAAACTGCAGCCACTTAATCCATTAACGCTTCTTGCTCCACAGAAGAAGCAACGTTTTTCCCATGAAGGTTTCCTTTAGCCGAAACGCGGCGTCTCCACATTCCTGGCTAACAAGGCGGCGCGAGCTGGGAGAGCTGGGAGAGCTGGGAGAGCTGGGAGAGCTGGGAGAGGTTGGAGACGACGGAGGAGCTGGATGGAACATCACAGCCCCGTCCAAGACCAACCTCAGGAGAGCGTCAGCTGAGTGATTAAAGCACGCGGTCGTATATCACACAGTTACCAGCGTCTGAGGCTGGAGAAGGTCTCGAACCACCGAGGCGTGTTACCGAGCAAAGTGACCGGGTCCTGTTGCCTCAAGAATGTTCTAGAAATGAGTCACCGTCTTAAAAACAAAGGGGAACAACACGATTTAACGACAGCTGCTGAATTCATTTCGCTCGTGTGTGAGGACGATCTTCAAAGTCCAGTTGTGTTGAAGCAGATGGAAAAAGCTTAATGGGTTTTTTCACTGCTTCTCTAGAAATGACTTCCAGTGTCTCCACGACATAAAGAGGTAGTTTGAAGATGAAATGAGATCAGTGGGGGGGGGGGGGGAACCAGAAGAAAAAATCCACTTGATGTTAAATTAACGTCGGCTTTGAAAAACAAGAACATAAGACGGAAAGTTTGATGTAATTTTACATCTGCTGCAAAAAGGATCTTAATTATATTTGTTTTTCAAAGCCTACAAGTCTAAACAGTATAAAGTATAATACATGAATGATTGAGGCAGATTGATGAACTAGAATAAATCTAAATGATCTTTTTATACAGTTACTTCAGCTGGTTTATAGAATTGGTTCATTGGCTCGTTGTTGGGACAAAATAAAGTAAATTACAGATCTTAATAATAGAAAAATATCACTTGAAAAGAAAAAGGTAGGTTTTAAAACCAGGTCTTAACCCTCACTCCTCTCAATCCTGGTACTGAACCCAAACTGGAGCTCGTAACTACAGACATGTGCAGATCAACACACCACACACAGCTCTAATGAGCACCTGACAGGCAGCAGGCTCCTGTCATCTGTTAGCGCTCAGACCGGAGCAGAGGAGTGTTTGATGTCGATCAGGTCACTGGCTCAGTGCAACGTTCACACCTGATCCGGTTACAGGGTTTCTGACTAAAACAGTGTTTTAAAACTAAAAGGATCTTCATCCACAAGCGCTTTAGCTCCACATCACCAAGCAACCTTTTGTCACTTCTGGTGTCTTAGAAACTTTAAAGAAGAAAATGACATCATAATAACTCAGACTGGCTCGTTTCCCTGACATGTTCCAAACCAAATAAGAGCATCTTGGCTGCGTTCACACCTTTTACTTGTGATGTCCGTGCGTGATGGGATCACCCAGGACGCATGTTGAATGAATGCCAGGTCCGAACAGAGCCTGTGGCAGAAGAGAGGCCGAGCCGAAGTGGAGGAACCTATAATTTCCACCGGTCTGATGCTGCACAGAGCTGCAGCGGAGCGATGGTGGCGAGGAGGAAATCTTCAACATGTCCGTGAAAAGAAGGAGCCTAATTGGAGAGTGAGTGTGGTCTGAAGGAGACAGTGTACAGAGAATGCAGAAAATGCACCATTCGGATTTGGAAGGGAAAAGGAATCCTCGGAGGAGCCAAGGTCCAATTAGTGTGGTGTACATGTGGGATCCAAACATTTGTTTACAAGAGGCTGCTTCTTCCTCAGCTCCCTCTCTCTCTCCGTCTCTCTCTCATGGACGGGGGAACCCTGGTCAGATTCCACGCCGGCTCCACAACAGAGTGGGTGTGGCTACACCGCACAAACCTCGGGGCCTTTTGACATTACACTGCGCAACCATGAGGTCAGAGGAAGGCTCTTTTCTTCCCCGGCACAAAGGGGTGATTTTTCACTCGCTCCGTGAGAACAGCGGCGAATAATGAACTCTCGGGCCCCTGGTATCACGTTCGGGTTCACACGCGTCAACTCCATTCTGGAGCGGAACAAAGGGGCAGTAGGAGAAACATTTGTGGGGAGGGAGCGGTGTGCCCAGGGCCAGGCCATGGTGGGGGGGGGGGGGGGGGGGGGGGGGTTTGAGGCCTTTTAATGGCAGCGGTGCTCATGAGGCAGGTTTCAGACACGTAGAGGAACATGTGATGCAGGTGAGTGAGCAGGTTTGATTCAACCTGCAGCAATATGCAACAGAGAGAGAGAGAGACCAACATTTGTCTGAGATCATGCTCTGAGTGAACATCTGGAAGCTGAAGGGTCGACCACAATGTCCACGTACTCGTTCAAGTCCCACGTACATGTCCTCTGTTCCACTCGGATCAGGTCACAGATGTTGGTCCACGTGGACCATCAGCAAACTATGAATTTGCCTGAACTGTGAATTCACGAGGGAGCTTTACAAATTTCTGGAGAGTAGATGGGACTCGACGTGGTTTTATATTATCAATGAGTTTCTAATTGATTTGCCTTGGAAAGAAAGAGGATGTGGAATAAACACAAGAGAAGGAAACACGACGAGGGAAGGTACATCCATGTGGATCCGAGTTTAACTGATATTTAACCTCGGCTTCGTGAGCCCAGGGGTTCAAAATGTAGTTAAGCTTAACTTTGTATTAATATATATATATATATATTACATCCATCCGTCCATCCTCTCTACCGCTGATCCTTCTGAGGGTTGCAGGAGGAGCTGGAGCCGATAACAAGCATCTTAACTGAATACTCTGGTTCCCCGACGTCTTCCCACACGACTGAGCCGTTAAATAACAGACACGGGAGAGTTCAGGCTCCTCACCTCCTCAAATTAACTAGAAATCACAAACTGTCACAAGTCGAACTCAGACGAGGATTAAAAAACAAAAACCTTCAGAGTCGAAACAATTCATCCGTGGAGCAGGAATTCATTGGACACGAACTGGGACGACAAAAAAAAACCAGTGACTTCACGGCTGTGGACCCCTCGGAGACCAGCGTCTGCCCCCTGCCACCCTGCTCTGTGTCATCTGCTCCGCTAAACTAGAAAGCATTTTGGAAAGGCCAGACGGATTAGGCTGCAATTACTCCGACATGAAAAGCTGCACTTAATTCAAAAGCTCTCATGGCTGATTAATCACAAATTATGATCAAACAGCTGACTTACAGGATGAATACACGACACCCTGCTCACAAGTCTGCGTCTGCATCTGTGTGTGTGTGTGTGTGTTTGCCTCCGTGTGCAGGCATGCATGGCTGCTGTGTGTATGGTGTGTTAAAAGAATGTGTGTTCGCCATCACTCTGTCTCCCCAAAGTCTGCAGACTCATTTTCCACACCAGATTAAACGTGTGTGTCGGCACCCACAGAGCACATCGCCAAATTAAAGTCACCAGAGCACCGACATTCATCTGTGCAGCATCTGAACCTCTCTCTGTGGAGGGAAGCGATTTTCTCTAGAAGACGTGGAGGAGGAATCGACTCAAGACTCACAAACAAATAGAGAAAAGGGGTTCGAGTCCAGTGGTCGAATGTGTCTCACAGGGAGGAAGTGGCCGAGAGCAGGACAACTCAGCTGAGCGGCCGGGGGAGTGAACGTGTCGGTTTCAGAAGAAAGCTGTGAAATGTGAGGAAGATGAATCGCTCTGCTCGTCTCTGATAGCAGAGCAGCAGGAGTCAGCAGCTGGATGACGCACATCTGGAGGCCTCAGAGAGCAGAGCGGGATCAACAGAGAGAACCTGAGCTGCGTGCACTATGACATTTAGATCAGGTGATACACCGCCAGGTTCTTTAAAGGAACATTCACTGTGTTCTGCATGAAGACAGACTGAGGCCGACATGAGGGAGAAGATGTTTTTGATCCTCATGACAAAGAAATTTAATTTAGGCTTCATACTTTACAGTTTAACCGTCGATAAATAACTATAAATAAAAATAAAACACATACACATCCAAAAATATAGAACTTGAATGAAGAAAATATACTTAGATATAGATAGATAGATAGATAGATAGATAGATAGATAGATGATAGATAGATAGATATCGAATTTAGAGGATTTCTTTTCCATGTTTAGTCCCATTAACACAATAAAATAGGTCCTATATGCAAATTGTGTGATTATAACAAAGATTTGTTGTTTTCTGTATGAAATATTAAACTAAGAGTGACTGTAAAATGAGTAAGAAGCATGAAGTGAAGAAAGATAATGAGCGAGCACGAAAGCAAAGTCAGCTTCCCTGTGACCTTCTAACATTTACACTGTGGTGGACACTGTATCTGTCTGTGTGTGTGTGTGCGTGTGTGTGTCCTTGCCACGATGCATGGAGAACATACTGATAGTGATTTATTCAGATAGTTGTTGGCATTTAAGTTCACATCCCCCAGAAAGCAGCAGGCTGCTGCAGCGTGGAACCAGCAGCCTCACTTCCTCCAGGCAACAGGGACTCTGGGTTATTTCTACCCTGGTGTATCTGGCACAGTTTTGGTGATCTGCGCTCAGCGGGCCAATGGAGGCGCAGCTGCTCCACGCCTCATTGGCCGCCACACGGTAATGCGTTAGGTCTGATTGGTGACTTTTCAGAGAGGACACACCCCTATTCTTCTTCTTTTCATGGTGTTGGTGTTGCGGTGGGATGGGGGGGGTGGGGGTTGGGGTGAATTAGCATATCCATCCACTCTTCACTACAGAATGGAGGATTTGTAACCTAATTTTTCTGGAAACACTTTTCTGGCCCCAAATGACTCAAGACACAATTTTTCACTAAATGTATAAAGACCTTTTCTGCTGCTGCTGCAGAGTTTCTCCTCAAAGTCAAACTTCAACGAGGGAATAATTATTAAATAATTGGCGTCAAACCAAACTTAAATCTATTGTATGATCAGGAAATAATGTATATTCTGATTGGACAAGTCGGGAAGTGTGTCAAACAGCGGAGCTGCACCACAACACCACTTCTCCCACTACACCGCTGGGTTGCTGGGCAAACTCCAGAGCAGGCCTGCCTCCACACAGGAGTGGGTTGGTGGATGGTAAACGTGCGTGACGTCTCAGCCGGCGTGTTTCTCAACCCCCCCGTGTATCGCGTGTCTAGACCTCACCAGCACTTCTTCTTCTTCTGGACCACGTGACCCACAGGAGTCACAGGAATTCAACTTCCACACATCAGGGCTCGTGTTTTCTCCTTCGATCAATTCATCCCTGTTATTCAGGCCTATTATCAAAAAGGCTGAGATGTGTGAAACTGAGGGAAAGCGACTCGAGTGGAACCCGGAGCCGGAGCCTCACGGCGGCTTCAGAGCCGGAATCAACCCGCTGACGGCTGCACGTCTTACAATTTACTGTTTGCCCCCTGAATTTATTAGAAACTCAAGTCACAGGACTAAGGATTACTTTAACTTTCAAAACTACAACTGCTCCAATGCCAGAAATTTATTTGAAAAGATTAAAATAAAAACAATTCTGGCGGATAAAAGGCAATTTCATTTATTGCAATTGGTTATTTGCAATTTTTTCCTGTTACAATTTGTTTTGATTTCATCAATTCTGTTCGTCGAAGTCAATATTCAAGATTTTATTCAAAATTCATTAAATACGTTTAATGTTTAACTCAATGTAACTGTAATGTAATTATACACGTTGGTAAAAGTAATTTCACGTGTGACGTGTACATACAAATAATACATCCATGTGATTATACTAATAATTAAACTGTATATTGTGATAAATATATCAGATTGGATGGAAGTAAAGTATTTTACTTCAAAACAAAATATGATTAAAATTCTATCATTTATGCTAAGGTTATAAAACATTTTAAATATTATTAGCTTGAAAGTAAGAAATTATATATTTGAAAAAGAGGTATTATGAATGACAAATGAATAATAATAGAATATCTGAAACACTAATATTAAAAGTATTTTTAATAGAGTATTTTTTATTAGTATAAAGTATCTTTAATATTCGTATATACTTAGTTACACATTCACACGATATGCTAACATTTTTAAAACACATTTAAAATAAGATTTAATTTCAAGAAAAGTAGAAACACAAAATCGAAATAGTTTTGGTAACTATGAATAAAAAAATATATTTAGAAAAATGGGTATAAAGAATGTCAGATGAATTGAATAGCGAGATATATGTAAGGATATTTATACAGATATAGATTATAGGGTTATATTTATTGAAAAACCTTCTATTGCGGGATAATTTACAACTGTTTCAGGTATTTATCTATAAATTGAAATAATTCCCTGTAACGCCGAAATAAAACACCTGCTGTAAAATCACACCTCACGACAGAAATATTTATCGCTCAGAATCAAACTGCTATGGGTGAAAAAAAAGGTCATTAACCCCAAAAAAATCACTGGTGAACTTTTGGTGACAAGGTTCCTGCAACTTAAAGTCCAGTAAAACTTAATATCACCTCCGTCCAGAGACAGAAATATGAGCAGCGAGCCATAAAGACTTCTGATGGAAACCTAAGCAGCCGGCGACTCAGGAAACAAATAAAACATCTTTATGAGCCAGATTTTATGATCTTAATAGGCACAGTCCCGGTCCACTGGCCTCTAAGTGCTCCGCTGGACAGGTCTGTGTTTGAGAGCCGACTTCAAACACCGGCTACTGTCTGCAAACACACACACACACAGACACACACAGACACACACAGGTCTGCACATCTAACTGCTGTCATTACACCAGACGGATAATTATAAGAACACTTTCTCTGCCCCTGAAATTTCAACAAATTCACATTAGCTGTGCACATTTTTGCACAAAAACACAAAACTAACGGAATCACGACAATCACTGTGTGTGGGATGTGTTTTTAATGGAATAGGAAATAAAAGAATTTTGTACGTTGATGTTTCTGTGTCCATCACTCGCTGTTATGTGATAACTACACTGTAAAACCATATTTAAAATTAGTGAAGTTCCGTTTTACTTGTTGAAATTATGTCACGTTTCAGCAGAAATTCAAGTTTAAATCTAAGTATTTGTTGTTGTATTGTAACTTTATATTGTTGTATTTCAAGATACTGACTCTAGTTACTGCTCCTCTGTCGAGCTGCACCGGGAGCGAGGGGATTTCCAACCAGCGGGAGATTTTATTTCCAGGAAAATACATTTTGCAGATTGAATTTGAGATCAAATTACTAGATATGACTAGAAATATAAGACTTAAATGGGATTTTTTTTTGCTGTGGTGTGTTGTATGTTATAAAATATGGAATTAAATTACTAAAAAGCGATTGACTCGGGTAAAATGGCATTTGTAAAATTATTTTTCCAATTAAATCATGAATGTTTACATAAAATAACCTCTCAAATGAATTAATCAAATCT
Organism: Pleuronectes platessa; assembly: GCF_947347685.1. NCBI lineage: Eukaryota > Metazoa > Chordata > Actinopteri > Pleuronectiformes > Pleuronectidae > Pleuronectes > Pleuronectes platessa. The sequence continues at coordinate 19,746,540 of NC_070644.1, read as the reverse complement.
TTTACATCCAAAAATGTAAAGAAAATGCAACTATTCAATCTTCAGTCCAAATCTGCTTCTATTTTATTCCTGTGAAGTTGTCGGGAGTGTATTTAGCTTCACTAGCTTCTTGAATAAACAAATTAAAATAATTAATGACAGGAGGGAGACGGAGGGTGAAACCTGTCGCCTTTTATTATATAGTTTTATTTGTTCCCTCGGAGCTGCTCGTCTCTCTGAAGCGGGACGGGACAGGTTATCTGTGACCTTGTAGCTTTTGTTAAACAGACAATACGGACTTGTTGGGCCATTAGCTTCTCTTTGTAGGTGCTCGTCTAGGTGTGATATCCACCCTGTCACTGCTGATACCGCAGAGGACGCACTGCGGGGACAAAGAAAACCTTCCGAGGGAGGACAAGAGGAAAAACCCCGAGGTGATTTACAACACTGCTTTGAAGTCAAAGTGGAATTTCCAGTAAAAATGTGAATAATCTGAAGTTTAGAAAGATTCAACTGGAGATTTAAGACCTTTTAAATAAGAGGCTGCGAGAAACACTAACAACCCGAAGAGTCTCTTTTCCCCCGATTCACGAGGACGTAGTACTCCGCTCAAGTGGAGCCGCCTCATTGGCGGAGAGGCGGAGCTCTGCGATTGGCCGAGCCGGTGACATATTCTGTGTCAACTCAGCCCTGGGACCTGTTACGCCAGATGCCCTCCTCTCGTCCCCTGCAATGTTTGCAGCCCCACGCACGCGATCCCTCGCTCCGCTTGGCTGCACCCTCTCATCGCATTACTTCTGCTATTCTAACTCCTCCATCAATTATGCACTAGAATAACTCAGGGCCCTGATGGAGCCAAGACATAAAAGGGGATCATCGGCTGGAGCGCTCGCAGCGTCGGGCCTTGTGTTCCCACCGCGCTGCCGCCGTGACCACTGATATGAGCCCCGACCCACCGGCTCTTACCGGGCGGCGCCGGCACACGCCAAAAACTAACACAAGGCAGCTCGTCCCATCAGCATTGTGTTAGTGGGTCAAAGGGCCTGATTCAGCAAAGTCCTACAAGCTTATTTTATTAATAAATAAATAAATCAAAAACAGATTTCAGTTTGATTATTGATTTTGTTTCAGGGTCATTAGTCCTGTTTTGTTTATTACACAGAAAAGGAGGAGGAGTCTGATGAGTGAAACTCAAACATCTGTCAAGAGAAAAATCATGATGTTTGACTTATTCCAAGACGTTTGAAAACTGGACAAAAAACTTCAGTAAATTTATTTTAACTCCAGTTTTTATAGTTTTATAACTTTATTGCTTATGATGCATCATGTCGAGGTTGGATGATGTTTCAGCAGCAAGATTTTTTCGATAGTTTTAGGAAATCTTCTTGTAACTTGCAGAATTATTTTTGGAAAACAAAAATTTAACTTATTTGTTGAAGGTTTTTTTGCAGTGTTTTTTTCCTATACTCATCAACCTGTCCAGGTTTTAGAATATGAAGAGACCACAATGTAAATGATGATTTACATTTTCAGAAATGATGAACTTTGTATTTTTTTTATGCAATAAATGAGAATCAAGAAATAAAAAAATTTGCAAACGAAAAACTTGTTTCAAATAGAAATTAAACAGATTTTCTTTTAATTTCTAGAAAGACTTTTGAATCTCAGGCCACAGGTCACTGCAGCAGTTTGAACAAAAAGGATTAAAGAAATGAAACAAATATTTAAACAAGCTGATCAGATTTCAGAATATCTGAAATTCTCTGACAGACTTTTTTCAAGCTTGAGGAAAATCTTAAAAAACAAAAGGAGCAGCAGACAGGAAACGATTTCTACCACAGACGTCAATAACTTCACGAGAAGATTTTCCATCAGATCAGAAACTGCTCATGTGACATCCCAGGATTCGTAACCTACTTTTATTCCCTGAAACAAAATGGAGTCGAATTTGGAAAATGGCTGCCTGCGCTCCCCGCTCCGCCACACACGCCGGAGAAGAGGCGAGCCGGGGAGAAGTCCGTCACTGGGAAGTGGACGGATCCAGTCTGAGAATTCAATTAATGACCCGGCAGCTTAAGTTGCACGATGATAAAATACCCAAAACTATTTAATCTCAGTCGTTGATCACCGAAGCAGCACGGGCCCGGAGAGAGAACTCGAGGAGAAAGAAAGAGAAGCCGACACCACGTCGACCCCTCCATTAAAGTCATGGCGGTCCTGACCTGGATTTCTCCTGGTTGCGTGTGAAGGTTTGTCCAGGGAGCTATCGGGAGATCACAAACAGCGTTTTTAATATTGAATGTGTCCCAAAGCACCGAGTGAGCAGAAATCCAGCAGGAGGAAACACTTTGGGTCTCCGCGGAGCCGGGAGCCACACGAAGGGTCCCGCAAAGTCACACCGAGTTCAGGGAACAACAACCGCTCCTCAGCCCGGAGATAAATAACAGTGGAGCTCTTTTCAATATCCCCCCACCGCAGGATTCTGACAGAGGCAAAACAAGCCGAGCCTTCTCCTGTGTTGTGGTGTGAGAAGCACAGCTCCAAACCATCATCAGATAAACGCTCATACCCGAAACCATTACACGAGACATTTGAACTGGAGAAACAAAAAGCAATTAGAGAAGCAGCGACGGCGTGTTTGACTTCATCTGAGACGTTTTGCTGTGTCTCCGCGGCTGAAAGAACAAACTGGAGATCTCGTGTGTGCAGCTCCGGGAAACTTTATCGCTCTGTGAATCACAAGTGATTCAGTGGAAAAGTAATCCGCTCACACATCAGCTTTGTCTAATTCATCCAAGATACACAGAGAAACTCAAAGTCAGCAGCCGTTTAAGATCAGGAAACGTCGGCCTGATGAGGAGGTGCATACTTTGAGTCTCGGGCCGCGCTCCAAAGCCGCACTGACCCAAATATAGTTCCAGAGATATTTACTTGGAGGTTTTGGCCCCCGACTGTCAGAGTGATCACATTTTGCTCTTTATCAAGGTTGTGTTTACATTTCAGCTGTTGGAATCACAAATGACTCCAATCCACTGATGTGCCAGATTCCTCATTAACTCCTCCATTTGTCTCAAAGTGGGACAGACAGAGCACATGTCCACGTAGTAGAACCACTGACATCACAGCCAAGTCCAAAGTGAACACGTTCAACTGACGATATTTAACCCCAAATAAAACCTAAAGATCCCCAGAGACGTTTTCACTCTGTTATTCAGGATTTTATTATAGATTTATTTGACTATGTTTTGACAGAGATAGAGAAGACGAGACAGGAAACAGATGAAAGCTGTTTTCCTGTAGTTTTCCAGAGGAGCTCTACGTGTCAGGAAAAATGTCCGAGTGGGTCCATGTGAGAAAGCAGCAGGAAGACGAGGAGACGGACACGTAGAAGACGAGGACATTCTACAACCCTGACCTTCTCTGAAAGAAAAGGTCATGTCCCGCCCGCCCGAGGCTCCGCCCCTCGCCTGAATGCTGAGGACATATTCACGTTGATGTGAAAGACTAATTCCGCAAAATCTCCAGACCCAACTTTCCAACACATTTTCCAGAATCTGTCTCTGAAGCTGGAGAGGATGAGGAGCTGCAGTGAACTGGCTGCTCGGGGCTGGGAGTCGACCCAGGAATCAAGACCTTCGGTTCTTTCCATGCAATCAAGTCATTTTCTCCTTTATGACACATTAAGCTCAACAATATAACTTTCCTCATTTTTTCCTGTGAATTCTCGACCAGAAACCTTTTAGATGCAACACGAGAAGCAGTTGCCGGGTTTTCTTTGGCTCCGGCTCCGAAAAGCAGCTCCCGACAAACCATCTAAACTTCAGTTTCACCATTCTAAAGACCGTTTGGAGCTCAAACCCTGAGCCACGCACCCGCCCTGCCACCCCCGACACGGTGCGCTGCCCGGCGAGCCGCGGCCCTCATGCCCGGCCTGTTAGCGGCTTAGTGGCTCTTTAGGAGCGTTTTGGAGGCACTTTTCAGAAGCTTTACTGCAGTCATTAGGAGCTAAGACTGATTAATGTGAATGGTCAGGCAGGCCCTGGCTTTCTGAGAGAACAACAGAGAGGGGTGAAGGGTCCCACAGGAAGTGTTTTGTGTCTCCACACAAAGGGAAGGCTGACCTCTTAAGCCCCTTAGAGCCTCTTTGCTAATACCCTCACCGGTGCCTACAAAGACACAGGGGATGCCATTTCACCACTCACATTTAAACAGCACACACACACACACACACACATACACACATACACACACACAAAAAACCCCACTAAGATTAAAACAGCAGAAAAGTGAACCTCTGTGCAGCCGAGTGAGACTGTGAGATTAGGCCTCCACTAATCCACTGACTGTGGCGCATATCAAACACAGGAAGCCAAACACACAGAATCTGACCTCAGCACAAAGCATCTCATCGGGTCACTTTCTGTTTCATGATCTTAACACAACTGGAAGAAATGCTACTTTCCCAGGAGAGAGTTTTCCACATTATAAAAGTAAATCCTGGAGGAAAGTTTGTTGTGTTTGACTCTGATGAGATGATTCTGCTGAACCAGCTTCTTCTCACATTTCTCTAAATCATGAAAAGAGTCATTTCGGGGGATTTTCGATGCAGCAATGTTTGTTTTATAAACTCCTTCCAAGACTCTGAGACTTGGAACATTCCTGTTATTTGAAGAAAATAATTTGCTTTTTAACGTCTAGGTTCATTTTTCTCCAAACAGTTGAGTTCCTCCTTGACACTGGCAGAAAATCACAGGGAATGATTTGGTTTGGTCGACAGATTCAGGAAAACAAGATTTAAGGGCTCAAATTGTTTAGTTGGAAAATAACACAATAGATATCATAACCACAGTGCAGCAATTTAATATATTCAGCCTTATTTCAAGATACTGAGACGTGATTTTAAAATTATGGAGAACTCCTCTTATAGCTGACTTCCTTTTAATCATTCTAACCTGGGTCACTTTTGAGACCTGGAATTTCCCGTGGTCCCAGAATGCATCGTAAACTGCTGTCACAGTTATCTGAGCCACGGTTCATGTGCCGAACCCACGGTGCAGAGAATTATTGCCGTAAACCAATAAACCCGCCACACTTATTAGTAGCCTCCTGACGCTAGTTCCTGTCAATCACGCCCCGGCCGCCTGAGGACCTGGCCTTATTAGTCGCAGCGGAGCGGGAGGGTCTGGGCGGCTTCTCTCTCTCTCCAGGCAGGGTCGTAGAGAGCGCGAGGAATGACGGGCGTCCCCACAGGACAACTGACCCTAACCGCCCCCCCCCCACCCCCACACACACACAGCCCCCGGCAGAAAACACTGCTTAATTGTTCTGCAATTGTTCGTTCTGTTAACTACATTCTGTAAAGTACAATTGAGTACGTGAAATACTTTGAGATGAAGATCATATCTGAGATGTGATTCTCGTTCACTTGGTGCGCTGAGAGACTTCAGTGCTGCAGCGGGGGGGGAGGGGGGGGGGACTTAATGCTCCGGCACTTAGTAAAATGGAATGTAAACCTGAGATAAGAAGCCTCTCATCCTCAGTCTGATGGTTCCTGGAGTCCCCTGTGCAGGAAATCCCATCCCGTCAAGTCTCTTTGATGCCGTCAGAGAGTGACACTTCCTCGGGGTGGGAACACTGGTTCTGACCCCACCCCGGGACCCTGTAGCCTCTGGCCTCTGATGCGGAAGTTTCTCCCCCCCCCCCCCCCCCCCCCCAGGACTGTGTCACCCCTCCTGTTGCAGCCCCACCTCGGTTAACATATGCACACTCTCTCCAAAAGCACCTCTCCCGTCTCCTGTCTGCAGAGCTAAGAGACGGCTATGGGCCGCTGAGTCCGGGCGGAACAATGGCCGCCTTTCAGGCCGTCTGCCCGGGCGCTGGGAGCGGGCTGCGGTCCTGAGACCCGGTCAATATTTGGACGTGGTCGCCTTTTTGTGTCCGTTTTTAATCCAAGCGGAACCGAGCAGCGGGGAGCAGGGGAAAGGCTGAGAGGGGAGAGCGAGGGTAAACACTGGGAACAATGCAAACTAGGAAACTCACAATGCCACTGGGAAACTATCACAACATCAGCTCGCCACCGAGTGAAAAACGGAGCATTGTTTCTTTAAGTGGAGATTAAAAAGAGAGCAGTGTAAGAAAAGCAAATAGTGGAGGTTATTCTGCTTTGAGAAGAAATTTGCACAAGTGTCAAGTGGTGAAGCTTCGTGAGGTTTCACCTCCACCAGGAATAACCAGAGCCCGTGAGGCAGAAGAAGGAAGAAGAAGGCCTGGATCAGCACACGGCTCTTTAGAGTCAATAACCAGGTTTAAACCAAACATGAAAAGACGCCGCAGAAAAGATTGTTTGATTGTCTTATGGAGAAATATGTTGCATCTGCTGGGGAAAGCTTTGGAGGGGCATTATCAGGGCTTAGAGGAAACCCCTGGGGTGACGGTGCTCTCCCTGAATCCTGGATCCCCCCCCCAGCTGTCGGGTCGTTGGTCCCACCCAATGAGCTGCTTTGATGACGAGAGGTATCAGTTTCCATGGCGGCCGAGACACAAACAGCTCTGGAGATTAGGGACGGAACCCGGCCCTGATTCTCCCTGATCCCTCCTCTCAGCAGCAAATAAACACCTCGGGCCCCGGCACCGCCTGCCTGCAGACCATATGGACCCGGCCGGGTTTTAATGAAGCAGCTAAAGAGCTGGTGAGCAGCAGCTTCCCTAATAGCTCCTTGTCAGAGCAGCGGTAAATACCCGACTCACACACTTTATTCCATCATTTGCTTTCTGACAGGGAACATCTGTGACTCATTTTTCCTTACATGACGTTTCCACCACGAGAAGCTGCAGCTTTTCTTCCTCACGTCTTTGATTTCATGGCTTTAAAGCCTCTTATGTACAAACCCCACTTAACACCAGCTTTGTAAACTCTCACCATGACTTTATTAATCATTAATTAATCTGCTAGTGAGGCTTCACGTGCTAAACAAGAAGCAGGTTTCATGTTCTTTTAAAGGATCTAAACTAGACACAGACATACTCTAAACATGAAGAGTTTATAAGTTGTAATTAATGGCTTTATCGATATTGTTTATTAATACTTTAAATATCATAAATCAGTTGGTATTGATCGTTTACATGTTAAAATCAACATTTATATTTTTCCATGTGCCACATTAAGTTGTAACTATTGTTAAATAATGATTAATAAAGTATTTATTAATACGTTAGAGATCAGATGTTATCAGGTAGTTCATTCTACTTTACACTCTAAATCTACAAAGACTTTATTAATAATTTACTAACCATTTATTGATTTCTAATAGTGTCCTGTCAATATGACCCTCGCTGCATTAGAACAGCAGTTACACTCTGTTATTGCAAAAATCTGAAAATACGTTGTGCCTACAACTATATTTTTATTTTGCTCCACAGCTTTTAGTTATAAGTTTCTATCTTTTTACTGAGCAGACAGATGTGAGGTAATAAAGGTCAGGAAGTCATAAACAAAGGCTTCTTCCACTGCAACAAACCAGTTTCCAATGTTTCAGTTTAATGGGACAAGATGTTCTGCTGCTGCACCTCCTCCAGACAGACAGACGTAGGACGCTCTATTGGAACAGCTGAGCCACATAATCCTCATATTGCACATAAATGTATTGAGATCAGATGTATTCAGTTCATTACCCAGATCAGCATCTAATTTAACGTATGTACGATAGAAGTCCTCCTCACAGGACACATGTGTTTTCATAAAGATCTCAGCAAACAAAGAATTCTTGAATCCCTCTCCTGCTCAGACAGTTGTGTGAGTCCACAGCTCACACTTATACCAAGTCTCAATAAAAAATCTGTTGTACAGCTTTTGCGTTATCCTGCAAACACACACAGAATGTCCTTGGCGCATGTAACCAGTAGTTATAACCTCTAAACCCTGATAATTATCTGCCTTCATATGAAGTGAATCCAGCTCCTGATGAACCTCTTTGTGCTGCTGCTGCTTATATGAGCAGAGGAGAGAAGATTTCATTTCCATGTAAAATACCATCAGGTCTCGACCCTCTTCTGCAAAGAGCCTTGAGATAACATGTGTTATGATTTGCTGTTGTATAAACTAAATACAATAGTGCGGATGCTACGCATTACTCTTCATTACGATGCCAACAGTAGAAACCACATGAGTGCACAACAGACAAAACAGAGACTTTCTTTTTTTCCCGCCTCGTGCTCTGAACAGATTTGCGTGAATCACATTTTTTCATGATTAGATGCAACCCTGGATTCCTCCCAGTGTTTCCAGCCCCGCTTGCACTCTAATGGGCCGATTCTGAGGAGACTCCACTGCAGCCTCTCCACCGACAAAGCAGCCCAGTTTGTCTGAGGCCGTTTCAGGTGTTTCCTTGTTGGTTAGACTTTAGAAACTGGAGTAATTAGTGGAAATGTGCTTCAGCAGGTTTCTGAACACGGCTCCCTGATACAGGAGTTTCATTAAGTAGCTTCTATGAGCACAGAGCCACTCGCTGTCAAACTCCAGACTGCTCCGTCCTCAGGGCTGTAAATCCCCCCCCCGCACCGCTCCCAGGCCCTGCTCGTCTGATCCCCAATCAGCAACAAGCATCAGTGCAGGGAGATGATGCCCCGAGATGAAAGCACAGCAAACATGAACACACGTTTATCTAAATTACAAAAAGGGCTCTTTTCTGTCCCGACTGAAACAATAGAGAAACATGAAAAAATGTCATCGCATTTCCATTTTTCACGATTCACTTCCCTTTTCAATTCCGTGGCTCCTGCAGGGGATTTCATGAATGGCTGAGTATGAACTGCTGCTCTGGATTCCAGTTCTCCCCACTTTGGTCAAATACACAGCACTGAAGGCAGGAGGAGGAGGAGGGGGAGGGAGGGGGGGGGGGGTAAGAGGCTCATCTGGAAGTTGGGACTGTACCACAGCAGGTTCCCAGGGCTCAAATACCGAGTATGGTTACATTAAACAGTGGGGATCCAGGGCCCACAAGCTCGTATGGAGGTTCCACCGGGGGTCAGGGGGCCCCGAGGCTCCGAGGCTCCGAGCGCGGCCCTCCATTACATTATACAGCCCGGGTCAGGTTTAGATTAAAGTCATGAATGAGAAAAGGAGACAGTCATTTAGAGTTACTCATTTATTTAGCCCCCCATTCTGCCGAGACAAAGCCCGAGCGGCCGGGGTGCCGAGCGGGGGCCGCCACCGGGCCCCAAGGCCGGCGGTACTGCCCCGGTTTTGACCCTGACAACGGTCCCCTCTGTGCTGCTTAACCCGCGACCCGCCTGGCTACTGCCGAGTGTGTGACCCCAGCATGTGTGGATCTCTCACAAGGCCGAGCGCCACGCTGGGTCTTGGCCGCTGCTGAAATACCCCTGTGTACCCCCTTATTGTCTGCCCCAGCGTGGGCCGGGTGGAGGGGTGGAGGGGCGGAGGGGTGGAGGAGTTGAGGGGCAGAGGGGGCGGAGGGAGTGTGGGGGGGGGACACTTGGACAGGGGGGGGGAGCATGGCAACCAAGAAACCAGACTTGGGAACTGGGAACCGTTTGAAGAGGAAAAACAACCTGCAGCCTGAGACTGGGACTTATCAGCCTCAGATATCTGTGTGATGGCCGAACAGGAACCTTCAGCCTTTCATGTCCCCACCAGCACATTTGCATCTGTGTCATTAACATCCTGTCAGTTCCACTCCTCCACGCACAATAAACCCTGTGAACACACACTTCCACTGGGGCGCCGTTACAAAGACACACAGCAGAAGCCCAACCAACCAGTTTCTCGTCCGTGAACAAACGTTGTGCATATTTTTTTTTGACTCACCCAGAAACTGTGGTCGAGGCTAATACTGGTAAATGATGGCACTGCTGGCCAAGTACAACAATGTGACACACACACACACACAGACACACACTGTATCACTAAGCTCAGGAGCCACTGAGTCACCCAGGGAGGTGCCCTGCGGGGAGTTTAGGAGGAGTAATGTCACTTTTGTATCCTAACCGGAGGAATCTGGGCTCAAATCCAAAAGTTTGTGCAGAAAACTTGTGATAATTAGAACCAGGCAGCGGCCCAGACTCCTCCAACTGCAGGGTTCGACTCAACCAACACACGAGCAATGCTCTTTATCAGCGGTTGATTGCGGAGCAGTGTGTCACCGAGATGCTCCCACAGATAATAAGCGGGCATAACCTCGACATAACTTGGCAGGAAACATCTCCGAGCTCCCGCTGGATCAGGAGGAGGCTGCGCGCTTGGCACAGAAACAAACTCTGTCAGTTCTAATCGACGGCAGCAGACTGGGAGCGACTCAGCATCATCTCATCCCAGCAGGAGAACATCGCTCTCTCTCCCGGTGCATCCATCGCTCCCGTTCCACTCTCCGAACCCGAGTGTGTGCAGAGAATAATGAGCATTAATGCGTAATAGCGCGTAAAAAGCTGGGCCGCCTGCGTGAAAGCGTTGTGCGTGTTCCAGTATCAGCTGTGAATCATGTCGCGAAAACGCCTGATCGAAAAGATGAGTCAGGATTATTAAATCTCAGTCATCACAACAATCAGCCGGTGACCAGAGGAACCGGGAACCGAGGGCAGGACCCGGGCCGTGAACCCGGAGAGCGGGTTTATAAATGTGGTGATTCACAGCAAATGTTCCAACGGGAGAAGCATTTGGAGAAATATATGCAATTAAAGGATATTTAATAAAAAATAAATGTGCACATGTAAAGTGGAGTGTTGCTTTGAGCAGTTTGATTTCTAGAGGTTCACACAACCAGACTCCACCAGGTCCTGCACACCGGGCAGAGTGCAGCGTCACCCGGGAAGAGTGGTGACTGAAGCCGGGGGAAGGAGCCCCGGTGTACCGGTGTGTCTCGGCGGAGAAAGCGGGGCGATCGAGGTACTTACTTGGGGTTGGTCCGGTTCCAGTTGACGGCGTAGCGGTCGGACACCACCTTGGAAGCCGGGTCCTGGCCGTGCACACACACCCCGATGAAGAGGAGGAGGAGGGAGAGGAGCATGTCCACCTGCGGCATAGTTGCACTGGAAGTCCCGAAGGTCGACTACAGTCCCTCCTGGTTCTGGTGGAACGGTTCTGGGGGATGTGGCGGTGAAGCGCGGGGATGAGGGTCCACTTGTACCCGCACAGGTGGAGCTCCTTCCTCGGGAGTTTCAGAACCAAACACTAATCTTATTTGTTAAATCTCCCTGTGGAAACTTGTTCAGATCGTCTCACTTCTCTTGGAGGAATAACTCAGTTCTGGGGAACCGGGGGAACCTCCACAGGGACCGAGGCGGCTCGTCCTTCCCCCGGATCAACTCCGCGCAGCGAACACTTTCTCCAACTCGCAGTTTCCCGGAGAGAAAGCGACGCGTGTCCGCAGAAGTAGAAAATATAAAAAACAAAACACAGGATAAATGTTCCAAGATTATAATTTTACAAAAAAAGGCAACGGGAGTGAAGACACAGTCCCGGCGCCACCTCCGTCTCCAACCCGGGATCTCTGCCACTAAAGACGCCGAAAAGAACGAGCTCAACCCCGCAGCAGCAGCTCCGGTCGAACCCGCTCCTGCCCCGCGGAACAACAACAGGACGCGCGGGTGAATGGAACCTTTCTCCGCCGCGCGTAAAACACTCCGTCACCGGGGAAGATCAATCCGGACGAGCGGCTCCAGCTCCGACCCGAGAGCAGCGCACAGGACGCGGTGTTGTGAATGTGGAGGAACCGCACGGAGTCAGCGGGCTGCTGCTGCGGCCATGCTCCCACAGACCAAACCCCCTCCTCCGCCTCCTCCTCCTCCTCCAGCTCCACCACCCCCCTCCCACCGTGCCAGCCGGAGCACGCTGCAAGAAATCACTGGTCTTGACTGCAAGAGGCGTCGAAGTCTTCAGATCCCTGGAGCTGGTTTCTGTAAAGGAAACGATGGGGACATGAGAAATGGATCCATCAGGGTTGGTTTGATCCAGACGTCGTGATTTTGTCACACGTGTTAGAAGAACCATGTCCACCCACACGTGAGAAGTGGAACTCCTGCACAGAGGACCGGTTTTTACGCAGTCTTACTCCAGGAGGGGTTTGTCTCACTTCTTGCAGTGTGCAGTTTCACGGTTGCGCACGGATCTCGTTGGCTTGGATTTTGAATGACGGGCGTTTCACTTACAAAAACAACATCCCTCCTCCTGGGGGGTATCCGAGCTTCCCAGGCCGACGCACACATCCCACTTCATTTCACCGACACGCCGCATAACAAGCCTCCTTCCACCGGTTAAAGTCAAACCCATCAGAAGATCAATTCGTCCAAGTTTCCCCCTTTTCAAACATTTGTCCAGTTACAGTCGTTTGTCATCCTCTGGAGCCGGAACCCGAACTTTAAACGTTTCCTTTCGCAAATGAACCAACTTTACGAGTTGACTAACATTGATTCTCTCGCTCCGGCCGGTTGCAGGACACTGGTTTTAACTGGCAGAGAGATGCCCAGAAACCAGTCTGCTGACAGGAGGCTCATCCGGCACAGCTTCCAGTTGTTTTTTTTTTGGGGGGGGAAACAATATTTCCACTCTGCACTTAATAACCAGAGCATTTTATGGTCATGCACAAAATCAGCTTTCATGTCCTCAGCACTTTTATTGGCCAAACATTCAACTCACAGCTTCCAGTCATGATGGAACTGAGTCTCCTGCTGGTTCCAGGGCTGTAGATCTGCAGAGGCATCGTGACTCACTGCGCCACGTAGCGGTGGTCGTGGGAAAAAAAACCATGTCATAAACCATAGCATTACTACCACAGTGTTAAAAGAGAAGCAGTTTGGATTAGAGGAGGTTTGAACTGGATTAAATCAAGAGGACAATCAAGAAACTATAGATATGGAGATTTTATAAATGATCTTTAACACCTCCTTTAAAAAGATCTTCCTCTAACTCAGTGTTAACTTGTGCTATGGCTACTACCAAGAGTGTACTAAAGATATATGTAGTAAAAGCATATCTGAAAATAAAAGAGACATCATGTGGCTGGTTTCTTTCAGTGGAGCCGTTATCATTAGTGTAACCAAGATGAAAGAATGAACCCTTTAAACAGTCAGTTGTCTGAGAGCTCCCTGGTCATTCTCCGGAGGGTTAGGGTTAATTAATATTAATATTTTAAGTTTCTGTGTTGCTATGAATGCCTGGAGAATGTGTGAAAGGCATCTATGCAGAACGTCTGGACCCGATTCTGCAAACATGCTCCAGAGGTCAAGTCTGAAATCGACTCGAGGTCCCACAATGAGTCTCTGTGGGAATTTAACGCCCTGCTCATTAAAGAGGAGGCAGTTTTATCCTCCGCTGGGTGTTAAAACAGAGGAATATGAAGTATTTAGTGTGTATAAACACCAGCGGGTGGACCAGGGAGATGGTCCATTAGTGAGTCCGAGCAGAGACGCGTGGAGCTCAGCCTGGCTGTTGAACTAATCCTCCTCGTAACAACAGTACCACTGGGGGAGCTGGTCTGGGCTCCTGCAGCGGGGTTGTAAACTTTATGGAGACACTGAACAGTCTCCTCAAACGATGGCTTCTGTTCACAAACAGCCTGATTTATTCCACCTGAGCAGGCTCAGTGAACTCCATCAGGTCTGCTCCACGGCTCCTCTCCATCTGTTTGGCCCCTGATACCCCCGCTGCGTGCACGCTCACTGGGGAAGTGTCGGGCCTCGCGGAGCACAGGAGTGAAATATCTTCAATAACGGACGAGTCGGGATAATTCCTCTCGTGATGAGGTGAATCTGTTTCTTTATGTCAGCAGGACACGAGCTCTGTGAGCACCCGCAGGATGAAGTGAAATAGAAAAGGGCGACGGGTTGATACCACATCAAATACTTTATTGCCTGTGACTTAGCTGCACGGGAGCTAAGAGGTGCACGTCAAACAGCATTCAACAAAGTGGATCATTAGATACTGCTGAGTAAACTCAAGGCAACAGGTTTCAATATGGAGGTTCTGAAGATGGATGTGTTCGTATAGTTGACATCCAGACGGTTGTTAGAGGAGCACAAACACTGTGGTGCTGTAAATATACATCCTCCTTTACTGTTCTGGTTGTATTTACATTATAATACATTTATATTTTCAAGTTTAAGTACAAACTACCTTCAAAGTAAAAAAACAGAGTAGAATCAAATCTTTGAAATCAATGAAACATGAAAAATTGGATAAATGTGGCTACAAGATGAAAAGTTATTAAAAAACTTAATACTGTGTGTATAGTATTTGTGTACTGTGTTATAGTTCAGGTTCTTTATCTGCTCCATGTTCTCTAACTGTGGTTTGGAGCTGGGCAGGTTGAGCACGCTGGTTTCATCCCAGTTTGGTTCACTGTTAATATGAAAAACATAAAGGACTGACGGAGTTGAATGGATCCACAGATGGGTTCTGCTCTAAAAACGATTACAGCCGACGGGTGTTTCATAAAGCTGGAGCAGAGAAACAGGCTTCAACTGTAAAATATTTACCAACTGAGCCAGATTAAAGTTTCCATGAGCAGGTCAGAGCTGATCTGAGGTCAGAGTCCGTTGAGACTGTGAGGATCAGGGTATTTTAAACATTTAGCATAAAGAATAACTACATCGGCTATTAAACTCTCTGTTTGCTCCGTCTGCGGCTGCTTGTCATCAGGACATCGGAGGTTCAAGTCCCGTATATGAGTGTTTTTCTATAACCACTATAAAAATACTAAAATAAAGAACATATAAAGTTATGATTTGAGGAGTCTGACCCGGAACAATCTCCTGCTGCTTCTTCATGTGGAAGATGAATTACAGCAAACATCTGAAAATAGCTTTATTTAAATTTAAGAAGCATGAGTTCCTGGAATAAACCTGGCACACACACACCCACACACACACACCCACACACACACACACAGACACACACAGACACACACACACACTTCCTCAAATCACAGAGGATCGAGCCGAGCCTACACCCGACAGCATCATAATCATCGTCCACTGGTCGTTACAGTAAATCCTGTGCACACTGCGTTTGTTTGGGTGTGGTGGTGAGGTCAGTGTGTGCACGCGTGTGACCTGTCACTGCATTCATGTGCAGATACAACCCCTTGTGTGTATGTGTGTGTGTGTGTGTGTGTGTGTGTGTGTGTGTGTGTGTGTGGCAGATCATCACCTCACCCAGGCAGACTAATCCACGAGCTATAATCACCTCATCTCAGCAGCTAAAGTGCCTGTCCTACTTCATTTAT
The DNA here is from genome assembly GCF_947347685.1 of Pleuronectes platessa. NCBI lineage: Eukaryota > Metazoa > Chordata > Actinopteri > Pleuronectiformes > Pleuronectidae > Pleuronectes > Pleuronectes platessa. The sequence goes on along the minus strand of NC_070644.1, from coordinate 19,731,328 downwards.
GGCTGATATATGTCTGTGTCCCCCAAGACAATGGAGTCATTATAAATTAGGGTCAGTGGGGCTGCGAGCACAACACACTGCCGCGCATTCTAATGTTTCTCATGGCCTTATATGTCTCACACACACAGACACACACGGACACACACACACAAACACACATGATGACTGAGCGTGCTACATGTAGAGTAAATCACTGTTTTAGCTGCAGGTTGTTCAGATTTTTTGTGTTTTGTGTGTTTTTGTTTTATGACACAGACATCACAGACCCCCCCCCCCCCCCTCCTCCTCCTCCATCAGCAGCTGGTAAACAGATTGTGGCTCGGCAAAGAAAAAAAATCCATTTCAATATTCCAAACTAAACTCGGGCTCAGAACAAATTGTTTCTGTTGCCTCGCTGCACCCACTCCAGTTGTTATTGTTTTGTTTATTAATTTCTGAAGACTTCAACAAAGATCTGTTGGTGTTAACGTGAAGAGAAGAAATCTGTTTTCGTTTTTCTGTCCAAAGACCAAATAATACAACACGGCTGAGAAATCAGGGAAGAGGATTAAAAAAAAGATCTGCAATAAATCCATCGGTATTTCTGAAAACACAAAATACTTTTCTCTAAATGTGTTTTTCTTTTTGTTGCTCACAATTATAACCCAGAGCTGAATAATAATAATATATAATAGGACATGAAATAGCTTTACAAATATTTAAACCTCTAAGATGTTTTTCTTTTCTTTATAAATACAGATTATTTGGTGGGTGCAGATATTTGTAACATTACCATATGAATGTGATGTCAATTAAAAATGTGTTTATGTCAGATTTCTACATTTTCCTCCGTCTGGTTCTTTGTCAGAATGTTTGTATTCATTTGAATTTAGTCCCTAAATGGATCATAATTTACTGAATAAACATGATGTTGTATTGAAGAAGACTTGAAACTTGAGATTGAGACATAAACTCCTTTGGCAAATGTTTACTGACGTCATAAATCATTCTCTAATAGACTCACTTCTCCCGAACCCAGTGGAGTCGCCCTCTTCTATCTTGTTTTGTTGCAGCAGCGTGACAGTCAAATAATAAATCATCATAAATGTCAAGGTCAAAGTAAAGTTACATCTGCTCTGGTTAGGATTCTATCAACTGAAGTTTTATCAGATGCAAAACAAATTGCAATCAATTTCTTCCAAATGAGATCAGACTGAGCTAATATTAAACTTTTCATTTTAAACCAATCAAAGCTCGCCCTTGTTATTCTCTCATATTCAAACCCGCAGGTTGTTGCAGTAACTCCACCCGGCTACAGATCTGTGTCTGGTGCTGGTTGTGGTCACATGTGTTACAAGCTCTGCTCTGTTATTGGAATAAATTCTGCATCATAAACAAACTGATGAGACGTGGACTTCCCTTTCTGTCCCATTCCACTTCCTTCAACTTCTTTCTCTTTTTCTTTTTGTTTCCCACTGCTTGTAATGCGATTACCATCCCCTCATGGAAAAGTAAATGTTTATCTCTCCCCCAAGGGAGCGGTTCATTCCTCCACCTCTCCTTCTCCATCGCTCCGTCTGAAACTCCATCGAGAACCTTCCCAGCTGCTTGTTCAAGCAGCGCCGGGCTCGGGACCGAGGTGTTGAGGTTAGAAGAGGAATCACCTCTAACACAAGATTCGGCCATGATGGAAAAATATACAGGTTAAAGTGAAATAGGAGTTGGACGGGGGGGGAGGGGGGGCGGTTGAGGAAGATGCACGATGACAACTCGGTCGCAGAAAGACGTGGGAGGTCCAAGTTATTCCTGTTGAATCTGCACTTGTGGGTCTGTGTGTGTGTGGCACCTGGTTGAACTCTTTTTGTATACATGACCTCTGCAAACACAAATACACAAGCTCACACTTGCATACAAAGGCCAGAGAGTGTGTGCAGGGTCGCGCACACACACACACACACACACAGACACACACACACACCCTTCATGTGTTTTCATGGAGAAGATAGCTCCTCCTCTCCGTCCATGTTGTCTTAGCGCTGTTTCCCTGCATGTAGGTAAGTAATGTCTGTGACCCGTGGAGCCCGCCCTGCTTAGAGTCATTCAAACTGAGCGCCGCTGACACTGGAATGCCAGCTATGTTGATGGGGGAGGTTCTCACCAGATCTGTACATTCATACCAGTGGCGTGCACAGAGGGGGGGGGGGGAAGATGAAGTGCCCCTTTTTGTTCTTCCAGGTTTCGTGCTTCAGGTTTGTTCACACCCAAACTGGACTTGGGTGGCCCGAGTTTCCTTCTGTTGCACCGCGCACCTTTGCCCTTCCAAATTACCCCCAAGTGCCCCTTTACTCGGCCTGAGCATCCATCCCGTTGTGACCCTGTGATCGGTGAAGAGGGCCCTGAAGTGCACCTGTGGTCAGTCCAAGTGCCTGTCGGGTCGCTCAGAGCCGTCAATCCAAATTCCCCTCAATCCCCCTCTCAATCTCAGTCACCCTGAGTTCACTCAACTTGCCCTTCTTGTCCCTCTGGTTAACCGAAAAACGTCTCCATCCAATCCAAGTGTTGTCTCTGTCGACCCAAGGACACAGATCACGTCCCTGTAAGTGTCTCCAAGTTGTTCTAACAAACCATGAAGAGTCTGGATATTCCCCTGAGCAGCTTCAATCTTCTGATAAGATTTGAAGCTATGAAAACGAGGTGAAACACGATTGACTCGTGATTGGCCGAGCACGTGAAAAGAAGGTAAACCAAAATGCTGTACCAGTCTAGCCTCAACCAACTGGTGCTCTTCTATTCAGCTCTAGTGCCGCTCTAGTGGACCCAAGTGCCCCAGGGGCCTCTGGGGTCTTTCAGGTTGACCCAAGTGACATGGTGCTCAACCACCTTGAACCTCTAGGTGGGTAATGTGCAACCTTTGGTCAATTAAGTTGCTCTTCTAATCAGCCTGAATGCCCTCTGGTCAACTTTTGTTTCCTTGGAGTAATCAAATTGCCGTTGTAGTGAGTCCAAACAGCCCTGTCCATCAAAGTGCGCCTGTGGCAGATCAAAAATATTCATCTAGTTGACCCGAGACTCAATCACCCTTTCGTCTCCCAAAGTGTCCCAGAGACCAAACCAAGTGTCTGCTCAATGAGCCAAACCCCCCCCGTGGTTTCCTCAGAGGCCTTTTCTCATGTGACAATGGGACAGAATACCAGGCGGGAGACGTGGCCCTTCATCAGTCTCCCCTCGGCCCCTCAAGAGAATCTGTGTACCGCACTGATTCATACAGTTCACGGAGAGGTGAGCGGGTCTGACCCAGGATCAGTGTCTCTGCCGCCTCAATCGAAATCCTGGAACAGACTGAGCTAAAGCGGAGTTCGCCTCGGGGAGCCACTCACTGTGGAGCTGAAGGTCCAGAGCACAGATACTTATTGATCCGCCCTTATTGCCCTTTCAATCCTCCCCCTCCCCCCTCCCCCCTCCCCCCATTCTCATAACACAATTCTGTCCATGTGGAATAAGCTCATTTTTCAAAACTGCAGGAGTCGAGATGAGATTTGGGGAGAGGAATAAAGAAAGATGAAGATTAACATACGTATTGAGCTCAGGTCTTGGCCCCACTTGAGAAACATAAAAAGCCCTCAGGCCGCCGGTGGCACCTGTAAACAAAGAAATGACCGTTTCAAGTTGCTTCTCCTCCGTCCGAGTGATTCATCATCCACGCGGCTCTCGCACCATTTAGTTCATCGAATGAAAACGTCTGGAAATTAGCTTAGCCAGCTTTTATTCATTAGCCCCTGATCTGAGGCATTTTAAACCGAAGTGGGTACTTGATCATAACAAGACATCGGGGAGCGTCCGACTGCTGGAGCAAGAACTGCTCCAAGCGCGGGAGAATTGATCCGACGCCAGTGATGGAAAAGGACTCATCAGCTCATGTGTCTCCGTGGGATGTATGAGGTAAAGGGGCTGGGGTGGGGGGGATCATGTGTTGGCAGGTCAACATCTCGACAGGTCTCATTAAAGGGGGGTGGGGGGAAGGGGGGATAATACATCGTCCGACTCAGATATCTGATCCCCCCCCCCCCCCCCCCCCCCCCCCCCTCTGGTCGAGTCCGTGTGAAAATGAAACTCTTCACTAAAGAGAAAAAACAAAGAATAACACAAATTAACTTAAATTAAGGTTATATTGATGAAAACAGATGATAAAATATGACTTTTGACTTTATCTATCAACTAAAAGCTTGAAAAGAACATTTGAAAATTGTGTAAATATAATATCCAACACCCAAAGGTGAGAAAAAGAGCAAAGAAAAAGGTTTCACTGTGTTTTAAAGTTAATACAACTAAAGTTAATGTCAAGACATAAGAAACAAAGGTTCAGTTTAGTGTGTGGGTCAATAATTCACAGTCGTGATATATTTTGGTGAATTAAGTGTCTTTAGGAAAGTTTCACATTGAATTCCTTTCTTAATAAAATGCATCTTCAATGGACTTTTTGAATATTATTTCATATAAATGACGATACATTCCAGCGTCACAGTCGGGATCGAGGAGACAAGTCAAAACATTCTTAAAATCTGTATCTGTGAACCAATCATTTTGCCTCGAGCAGTTTGTAGATTGAATTTTTTCCGTATGTTTTATTCAGAACCTCTGATGAAACTCCTGCTCTGCATAGAGATTCACACTGAGACACTGGACGCTCATCTTCACCTGAGATTCTGAACTTTTGTCTGTTTGTCAAAGTTTGTGCCTCTTAGGACCGGATCCTCATCAAGACAAGAACATTCATTTTGTATTATTGTTAATAAACTTTCTTCTGCATCATGAGTCCAGCCCCTAATCGTATGAATCAGCCCATAAACAAAAGCATCTCCCAGTTTAATGTGGAAGAACTTGACCTGCACTCTGGGCCTCATCAGCCAGAGTCAGTGACCGACCTCACTCAGGCTTTAATGGAAGTGAAGTTCTGCACCCAGGCTCTGAAACATGGTGGAAAACCCTCCGAGAAGAGTGGAGCCGATTATAGCTGCAAATTAATGCGGATAGTTTTTGGAATGCCGTCGTATGAGATCATAAAATCTAAGTGTTTCGAGTCGTATAGTTTAAAATACAGCACTCAAGCAGCGATCGCAGTTTTCACCTACAGTGAAGAGGAAACAGCGTGGAGACGTGAGACTCTCCCAACAGACATCATCCCATCACAATAATGATGTTGGAGCTCAGTCTCATTCTGAACATCACCATAAAGACTCTGACAGGATCCAGCTGAAACAACTCTGTGCTGCCTGAAGGGAAAGAGCATCCATTTAACAATCAACCTCATGCAATTCACATTTAGCATAAAGCCGAGGGAACTTGAACGTGGATTCAGATTCTAATTTAAACATGAGCTGTCAGGTTGTCGAGTGCGTCTGTGGCTCCGCACCAGGAAATCCTGCAATGCATCCTGGGAGCGAGCGAATCATCGTGAACATGTGGTCACACCGGTACGTGGGCGACCTGGATGACGTCATGCCGAGGATCACCTGAAAGTCATCAGTGTTTACCGACACCTCTCCTGGAGGTAGATGTACTCATGCATGTCTTAAATCTGATGATGCATGGACCCTCTAATTGTTTTTGTCTCCTGCACCTAACTTTCATGTTTCATTCTAAATCTGCTCTTTCCCCCGGGGGAAGTTACTCTCTTGTTTAGGACCAAACTTTTTGATATACCGGTGAAATTTAAACATCCCCTCAACGAGCTACGGCTAAAATATCACCGCTCCACGTCGGGCGAGCATGCATGACTTGTAGACGTTATTACAGCTCAGCTCCTCCACAACTCTCTGCCGCTGCTAATTAGCAGACAGCCCGCGGAGAAGTGTGGGGCTGAGGTGACACTGCATTGGCCGGGGCTGGTATTGATGGATCACAGGCGTCTGTGTGCCAGCCCGGCAGAGCGGCACAGGCAGGACTTAGTGGAGAGAGAGAGAGAGAGAGAGAGCTGCGAAATATCTGCTCCTTCACTTCTTCCATCTCGAATGTAAGAGTTTGAATCTGAACACGAGAAACAATACAACCCACTTACTCACCTACTAGACATAAATACCCATCTGCTGGTTTTGAACGATCTCTTTCCATCGTGTGAACTTGTCTGAGGTTCACTTGCTTCGTTTCCACTTCTCTTTCTCTTCCTTTCTTTCTTCTCCTCCATCAACGCAGCTCTTTTCCTTTCGCTTGTTAGAGTTTCCACACTTATTCGGCTCGTGTCACCGTTTCCACGACCCCGAGGAAAACTACCATCAGATAATAAAATCTACAACTTTTCAGACAGACACCTCTATGTATGTTGGCTCCTCTGGATTTTCTAATATACAATGTAATCTTACACTGTATAAGCAGACGGTAAGTGCCCTAATTAGTGTCCGAGCACTAACGGTGCTATTTTTCAATTACCTCCAAACAGTGGGTGAAACCAAATCTAAGCACCTGGACATTTTCTTATTCAAGTAGAATTTTTAGGGCCTGTATTCATGCACAAGTGCAGCAGGAGTGACACCAGGAGGCAGAGACTTCCCTCCAGTGCTTTGGTTACTGAGAGGCCTTCAAAACAGAGGTATATAGTATATTATATATATATATAGAGAGAGAGAGAGAGAGAGTTATGCCTCCAATTCATCAAACAAAAGCAGATGATTCCCGATCATCGTAAACTGCCTGTGAAGACAAACCCATGCGAACAAAATTGAAAAACATTTATCTGCGCGAGGAGGAGAAAAGACAGGAGGAGGAAAACAAGAAGCAAATTGCTCGACTCCCAGAGGAGACGAGTGGAGTCTTTACAGATGACGATGCTGGAACACAACAAAGAGAAGAGACGTGATACAGGTTGGTTTGATTCTGAAAAGCGGGACGACAACAAAGCATCGCAGGAAACTATCGTGTTTACCTGAAGCCTTCGACTCCTGTTCCCACTGTACAGATAACAATCACCATGATTACTCTGAGACTGGAAGTTTCCACGTGGAACAACACGTTTGCAACAAGGGGCGTTGTTTTCTGGTTTGGTGGCAGCATCACGAGGTGTTTTAACCAATCAGCAGCAACGAGTAAATCAATCAAGTCGTTCTCAAAATCAGTGCCTTTAGATTTTTCACTCCAAACCCTGAGCTTGCACTCAAGCAGCCTCTGCTTGTCCTTGGATTTCTTTGGATGGATTTCCTGCACTTCAGCTTCAGCTCGTCTCCTCGCACTCACGGCCACTTCTGTGCAAAGGTGAAACATCGCTCAGATTTCGAGTGCAAGCGAAGGGTGTCGAGTGAAAGCTCTGCATCACACTGAAAGACCCATTATTTGCTATTCCTGACAGCAAAAAGCAGAGTCTGTAACATAAAGTGTATATTTGAATTATTAAACACTTATTTAAATATATGTAATCTACTGAGATTTCTGCCAGAAGAACATAGAAAATGACTTCAGCTGCTGTAGATGCAACAATTGCATCACACGACACAGTTTATGTTTCCTAACGTGTTTTGCTGCATTTAATAAACTTTCAGAATCTGTGTTTTCACCTTCTTACCCCGGCCTTAAGACTTTTTAACCTTTCAGAACCAATATATGACACGAGAGGAAAAACCATCACACGTCTCTTTGCATTTTACCTCAACACTTCATCTCAGGGTGATAAGGTGCAAGCTCGCTTTCATTCATTCCCCTGTATTTTCAGAAAGAAAGGTCATGTAGAGCAGAGGTGTGGAGGCCCCCGGCAGGAAATATGTTTTTTCTTCAGCTTACCCTCAAGGACGCTTCAACGGTGAGTGACAGAGTGATTGGCGTGAAGATGAAATGTGTGATTTTCAAGTCGCAGGTTGCCCTCGGTGGCTATCCGCCCCCCCCCCCCCCCCCCCCGTTGACACAAACAGACACCTTCGCCTCAGTCGTGGTCTTTATTCCCCAGCGCAGAGACGCATCTCTCACCAGTCTCCTTGAAGACAGATTTATCCTCCAGAGGTGATGTATTTGTTTAGTTAATCTCCATCCCAGTCCTGAAAGCCCTCGCTGGTGGATTGTCAGTGAGGATTACTGGGTGAATCTGTGAGGGGGGGGGGAGGTCGGACTGAAAGCAGAGGGTCATCTGTTTTTTGAGGGAGGAAGAGCAGGAGTCTTCTGGGCGACGTTATCTTTAAACTGTACAGAAAGCAAACGTTTAATAAAAAACATGTTCATCAATCTATAAATACGTCTCTTTTTTTTTTCTTCTTCTAGCAGAGAAACTTTTGACTTTGACATTTACCTGCAGGATTCCACAGCGTGGGTAAATTCCTCCCGGCCCCTGGTTTGTGTCACACAATGGACGCAGCTGAAGGTCGACTGGGAGCAGCGGTGATAGCTCAAGGTAATCAGGGTTCCAGGGACCGAGGTGTCTGCTTATTGTAACCTTGTCATGAAAAAAACAAAGGATTCTCATCATGGGCTGAACTGAGCTCCCCCCCACCACCCCCCACCCCCACCCCCCACACATACACACACACACCAAGGAAGGAGAAAACAACTGAGCGGCAACTTCTCCTGCTTCCTTAGTCGAAAGTTTGTCTTTCGGAGCGATGAAGACGAGTAGGAGACGCAACCCGACGATGAAGACGATGCTTAAACTGACACAATCAGTCTCTATTGTCACCTTTATGAAAACAAAAGGGGCCAAATTATAGTCCTCGCCCCTGCAGTTGAAATTCTCCTTAACCGCGTCATCTTGTATATTTTTGGTCTCGCCTGTATAAGCGGCTCCTCAGTCACGGCTCAGCGGTGCCTCCATTATATTTGTCTTCAACAAAAAGAAGCTGCGGAGCTGAAAGACTTTTCTTTGTCTTTCTAGTGAAGCTTCACAAAGAATGTTCACGCAGCTAAAGTGGAGCATTCTCAGTGGGTCCTGTCTCAAAACACTGTGAAGAAGAACTAAAAAGTTTGTTTTTACTTTAATAACCATCTCCAAAGTGCTCAATTCAGGGATTTTCACAGTGAAATTGTTTTATTGAATATAACTTTTAGAAGGAGGGTATCTTCTCACCCCTGACCGGTTGTTTGTTTGTCAGCAGGTCAACTCAAGAGGCAGATCCAGGATTGGTTTTGTCTCTTCTATTCTTAAATGTTCTTTTCTCCAGGGCTCTTCAGCACATAAATACAAATTAAATAAAAATCTGGAGTGGATTTAAATATGGTTTCGTAAGCCGGCAACAAAACATTATTTTTAAGAATCAAATCTTGCATTAAAAAGTTGTTTAATGTAATAATAAATAACCAGGTTTTTCACTTTGTTCAGCCAACAGCCCAAAACATAAAAATGTTAAATGCAGAACGAAACAGGAAATCCTCACGTGTCAGCTCAATGAACAATATGAAAGTTAAAGTTATTGATAAACTGAATTCCGGTGTTAGTGTACACACTGAACATAACTGGGTCAGAATTGAACCAATCTGGGTCAATACAACACCAACACAAAGATCTATAACTTTGCCCAGCAGCCATCGCTTAAAACCAGTCGTTCAGACCCAGTTCATTTCAATATCCAACTAAAATATGCTGGTTATACACTTTATTTTATACTGTAGCTCTTTTTAATGTACATATCACCATGATATATTGACATTGTGTGGTAAAACTAACAGTAACGTGTTTGTTCTTTATTTTAATTATATTGCAATGGAGAGAAAAACTTAAAATAGATGAATAATGACTATGAGCTGTGAAAAGATTTCATGCAACTTTTTACAAGTAACATTTAACATACATCTTAGATTGTAGGACAAGAAATAGCTTTTTTTGGAGGGGGGGGGGGGGGGTGTTTATCTAGTACTTATGAGACCATGAAAACATTCAAATTCAAGAAAAATGCAAAAGCACCCGCGTTGGTTCCATCTATCAGAATAATTGTGTGATTTTCTGTGAGCATTAAGACCAGTTCTGAGAAATACTTTATCCTTGAGAGTCTATTACACCAGAGAAACAATAAGCCCTGCTGTGCAAGCACGGCCATTAACTTTCTATTGCCTCCGTCTCTTATTGCCACTTCATGAATATGGTTTGTATTTCTTCTGCCAATTTGGTCAATGAATAAAATTCCAATAAGCACTTTCATTGTTTCTGTGGCTCCTGACAAACTGTGATGGAACCAGACTCTGGTGATTTGCATCAGGCTGCGGGACGGAACATGATCAGAGCATTGTTCTCTGGGACATTAGGGCTGCATCATGTGTGTGTGTGTGTGTGTGGTTATGAATACATGCGTTTGATAATTTACTTATGATAATATGATCATTACATTGTCTCTGTTATTACATCTGATGGTTAAACTGACGTCATTCCTCATTTAAAGGTCAAAGTTCAGCAGCAGTTCAGAACTCAAGTTGTTCTGGATCTCCTCCATGTGAGCAGCCGGGACACGCACCAAACTAACAACAGACAGCTGACACTGACTCGTGATTGGTCGAGGGCGGCTCTGCGTCACGATCACTGCGGCACAGACTTTGTCTCCAAACGTTTTCCAGGAGGACGTGAAGACTCCATTTTTATTCGATGCAGAATCTAAATAAGTGTGACATTAGTTCCATGGACCTGCTCTGGTTCACGGGTGCAGCCTCATCTGGGACCTGGACTCAGGAAGTTTTTTCCATGCAAGCTTTTATTTCCACGGTCTTCACGGGAATTTCGAAATATGCGAGACCGCACCCTAACACGCCTGTGCACCCAGTTTGTGTTGCGGCTTGTTAGCAGCTAGTAAAAAACCACAAGACTTGGGAGTGAATCAATGCCCCTGAACGCAACAGCCACTTACACAACATTTACTTCTCTGTTTAGTATAACTGCAGCAGCAATTACTGGTATTAGAAGAAGTGGTTGCATGATTAGTCGGGGGTGGCACACGGTGAATAAGGGTTTTTAATTAAACCTGTGATTTCACAACCTGGCATCAGCATGTCATCCAATTAGCTGCGGTTTGAATTCAACAGAATAAGAAGTGACTGGTTCAGAGGTGAGTCCACTGGGCTGCTGTGGCTCCGAAGCTTTTTCTTATTGCCACCTTCTCTCAAACCATTTTCTCAGATAAGAGAGGAGCAAATGAAAGATGATGATGATTAAAATAATACGCCTCTTATCGCCCGTTCCCGCTGAAGAGCCCGTTTCAGACGGTCGATATTGCCTCTGTGTTAAAAATGAGAAGTATTGATCGTTTTTTTTTTTTTTTCTACCTCGAGCCGCTCGGCGGATTGAGCTCTGAGAAAATCTGTATCAGCCGCCGAACCCCTCACAAGCCGGGAACCAGGATGATGAAGAGGAGGAGAACGCCTCCCAGTTCATCTGAGGGAAGTGCGTTTCCTGTCAATATGATTTCAGGGAGCAGCGGCGACTCGCTTGTCCCGTAAGTCACACTGATAACAGCTTTATCTCAGGGACGCCTCCGTCCTCAGTCACACCTGGACGTCCTCCAGGTCTCCAGATGCAGAGGGGGGGGGGGGGGGGGGGGCAGGCGTGACCTCACGTCTAAACGTATGCGTCCGAGCGGAGCTGCCGAGGTGCGTGGACTGAAGCAGAGGCCGCTCTCTCCCACAGTCATCAGTCTGGGAACCAGCCGGCAGCTATCAGTCGCTCCAGACACAGCTTGTCATTGAGCAAAAGGTAACGTGTTGACAGACTGAGGTCGCTGCTCACTGGGACTACAGTTCTTTCATAAACACATGCTCACTGAGCTCACAGCTGGATGATTAGATTAGTGTGACCTGTAATCGAATGACAGGGTCCGGTGACACACACACACACACACACACACACACACACACACACACACACACACACACATACCAATACAATCACGTATGTTGCATGAAACTGAAGCGAGAACACAAACACAGATCTCCACAGTGGTTCCTTCCCGTCACAGTCTCACACACAGAAATCAGCTGATCAGCCACATTGATTGTGTGTGTGTTTGTGTGTCTGTCACAAGGATTAGACAAACACTAGTGAATGGATTTACACAATATAAGGTTGAGGATGGAACATTGTCTAAGAAAGAAATCATTAAATTAGGTAGTTTTTCTCTTTCTCTTATTGAGGGTTTAAGACAGAGGATGTAGGACCTTGTTACGTCCTATCAGACAAATTGTGATTTATGAATATGGGTTTTATAAATACAATTTGATTTGATTTGATTACAATTTTGGCAGAGATCACATTCTCTAGAATTCTGAGGCATTTGGACGATCAGGTTTTCCGCCTGAACTATTTTTACGAATTCTGCCTTGGTTTTTAAAAAAATTGGAAAATACACCCAACAGATAATATAAACTGGGCAGCGTTGAGTTTGTATGTTGTATATTAAACCCCTACTTTAATAGTAATGACTAGTAGTGTAACTAATTACTTTTTCTAATGAGGTAAATCGATTCTGTCTCCTGTGAAATGGACAATGACAGACTCCAGCAGACAAATGACCCAACACTCGATTTCACTCGATTCTGACTCAGTCAATAATCATTTTTCAATCACACAGTCCGAGTTACACCAGTTTTTTTTTTTATCCTGGTAACAAAGTCAAGGACACAAATATGTATTCAGACATTCTCCACATCTGCGGGCTTAATTATAATCTTGCGAAGAAGCTGGTAAATGTCTGAGAATCAGTTGTTATTCATCTCACGCAGCAAAACTCTATTACTGACTTGGTGCTTGATTTAAAGTCCTGCTGAGGCGACAATAAATAGGCCTATCACAACATGTCAGTTGTGTTTTATTGTTCCACTGCGTACTTCATCTCACTGATAATAGGCACAACCACAGACACATTTTCACAGTTGTCGTGTCCTACTCCGTGTCACAGTCTCAATATAGACGAGCGTGAGCATTAATAAAAGAACTGACGCTTTTAAAAAGTAACTCACTGGTTGTTTATAAACTATAATTTGTAGAACATTAGCTAAAATCATTGTTGATAATTAAAAGTTCTCAAATATGTCCCTAACTCTCAACGTGCACACATGCATCGCTATGATATGATAGAGAGAAGAAGAGGGAAAACCATTACTACCTGTTACTGGAGAGAGAGGATGAGCAATGACAGGAGAAGGAGCAGCGAGAGGTGAGAGGGAGTAAGAAGTGGAAGAGGAGAAGAGGAGAAGGTTAAACGATGAAAGAGTAGAAGCTTCAGAATGATGGAGGGGGAACGAGGCTTTCTGCGAAATCCGAGACAGAAAGTGGAGGAGAAATAAAAAGCAGGAGGACAAAGACATGTCGGAGTGAAGGGAGGACAAGGAACACGAGAACGAGGAGCACAAGATAGATGGAGGATTCACTGTGCTCGAGCATGAGGAGGAGGAGGCGCAGGGAGGGGAAGGTTTAAAGGAGGCGGAGGAGGAGATGAGTGACATGGAGTAAGAGGAGTGTGTCACTGGCACTGAAGCTCCGGGCTGCATCGAAGGGCCCGTCCACAGGTCAGGAGGCCACAGCTGAATCCACAGATCCTGCTCAGTCAAGAGGATCAGACAGTGACCTCCTCCCTGAGAGAGGAGGTGATTTATCATGTAGGCAGTAAATCAGAATGTGTGACCTCCCCTGCACACAGATCGCGCCCCGGACTGTTTACTCTACCACCCCAGCGATCCATTATGTGGCAACTGACACAGGTTCAGCAGCAGCAGATACACTGATGACACACGCTGATCAGAGCCGTCCCAGGGCCTGGAGACAGACTCCTGCCCCCTGCAGGCGAACATCACACTTTCAGACATGTGGACATCACCACATTATTTCTGCTTTCCAGAGATCTTGTCTCTCATGTTGGCCTACGGACTAGAAGAAGCTCCTGGCGGTCGTGGGGGCTCTTGTCGATCCGAGACTGATCCCAACAGTTAAAGTGGCCGAATCTTCCTTTAGTGTGATGAGTTTACAGACAGAATCCGAATCAACACACGAGCGGATGTTGTGTGTGTGTGTTTTTGTTTAGAAGTGAAACGAGGCTGCTGCAGCGTAACTGACACGTCTGTTTCCCAGGAGCCAAGGGAACAGTTCACAAAACAAACACAACCAGCCGACGACTTCTGAAAGTTTTTATACTGAAGTCACATTTGATCGCACAGGTTCATGTCAGTGGAAGTTTTTAAATGATATGGTAAAATTTGAATTTCACTCGGAGCTCATGAATACAAGTCGTTCATGTCATTGTGTTACTTTATGTATAGTTTTTAACTGATTATTTATCATTGTAACTAAACTACACAAAAGTTCTTCTTCTGGTGTTTTCATTAAACTGCTCCAGGCTCCGACCTTCCTCTGGAGTGTGGGAGGCCCGATCCTGATCTTCATGCAGCCGGGGACGAGATTGTAATTAGATTTGTGATCCGGCCAAAAGAGACACGTACGGTTTGTATGATGAAGTGCACGTGTGAGTGTCTGAAGTCTCGTCTGGATTTGTATTACACTCGCAACACAGCTGAAATAACAAATGTAAGAGGAGACATTAAATCTCACTTTTAAAAATTCAGTTTCACACATTTTTACCAAATGCTGCTGGGTAGAAAAGTAAATTAAATGAAGTGTCAGCATCATGAGGTCACAATTCTAGATCATCCTGAAAACTGTTTGATGAGAACACGTTGGAATGAGACTGGTTCTGTGTCTTTATGTTTTAAACGCCCGTCCTGACTCGGCTGTGTTCACAGTCTCTACGTCTCTGTCTCTGAATGAGTGACAGGAGCAGAAATCACAAACCTCCTCTCGGCTCTCCCACCCTGTTGGTTCAGATAAGCTAAGTTCACAAACTTAAGCTAATCAACCTTAATCATCTGAAAACAGAGGAATGTACACAGTGACTTATCTCATGGGCGGAGCGGGGGGGTGGTGGTGCTGATGGTTTGATACCAGGCTGTGATTTTGTGGCGCTGCTGTTTTTACACAATAGAATAGTAAATAACAAATTCACCCGTCAGTGGTTTCTTTCAATGGTAATTAAGCAGAATTAAGATATTTTATTGTTCAATGCATCAATTTATTGTATTTATGAACAATAATAATATGTAACTGTGACGTCCAGTGTTCATGTCTCACTTCTCTCTTCTCTGAAACAACATCAGAGCTTCACAGGAGTTGACATCATTCTCCTCCAATAGACCTCAAACTAACTGACCCTGTGTGACCTGGCTGCAGCGCCTCCTGGTGCCTGAGCTCGAGCGTCACAGGCCGGCGTGAGATCACAGCACAAACAGAGAAAAACATCTCCCAACTAATCCCCCCCCCCCCCCCCTCAGACCCAGAGGGGAGGAAAGAAATGAGGATTTAATCAAAAACTGAATGAAAATAATAATCAGCTGATTCAGCTGTGAGGTCAGTGAAGTCAAATCAAAAATGGACGATTAAAGTTCATGTGAAAAAACAAATGCCTCAATTGTTATGTTCCTCTTTATGATTTTCATAATGGATGCAGGTGTTTCATGAAGTGTATGAATTCAAAATCTGCTGATATTTGTTTAAAACTTACCTGTTTTAACATTTAATACCAAATTTAGACCTATTACTGTATTATATTTGTGTAAATGTATGAAATAGTGTTTAAATACTTGTATGGTGTTATTATTATTATTACTACTACTTCTCAAAGGGAGATGTGGACCTGATGATATCACTACAGCAGAGGTCAGAGGTCACCAAACGCCTTAGGGCACATCTGCTGCCGGGAAACAGCAGATTTAAAGGAAATCCACCGAGAGGATGAAAAACAAAAACATTACCCTGAACAAAAGCCTGTTGTTGAACTGTATCACCGCCAACTTCTGTTTCTAATGAGTTAAATCTTGCCCACACCCTCCAACATGCCTAAGTGTGTTGTGTTAATGTTTTGTCACCTTATCCTGCGTCACGAGAGCTTGTGGTGCTAACTCCTCGCGGAGCACATGAGCCGTCCACATTCCACAGACGGAGCTGTGCTCGGACGTCCAGACAGGGGTCCTCATTAGCAATGACCTCGGAGTTAATAGCTCTTAATTCCGCATGAGCGTAGCGACCTCTGGCGCAGCAGGGGTCAGAGGTCGTGGCACGGCTCTCCTTAGCTCCGTGAGAGGACACTGGTAACATTTTACATCCCGGTGATTGAAGCCTAAGCCGCGGCTCGTCCCAATTTGAAAAGTTTACTCGACCCTAACACTAATGCACATTTCCACCCAATCAGGTGCTTCCCACAATCCGGATTCACTCGGTGATCCCCGGCTTTCCCTCCTCTCCGCATGGTGCCAGTATCCAGCAGCAGAAACCAGCTGCCTATGCAACACTGGCTCATCTGGTTAAGCTGGTTAAAATGGTTAATTAGGTTAAAACTGTTTCCTATTTATAAATTCTGCAGATACTAAGCAATGTAATCATTCTGGTCAACTGGCACATTTAAGTCTCTTCTATTAGAAAACAGTTTGTGTTCCACATGTGAAGAAGCAGCAGAAGACTGTCCGGCTCAGACCTGTTCACAACGGCGAGGGGGCGGAGCCTGAGTAGAGCAGCAGGACGCCGGACATGACGTATATGACGACCCTATTTTTAAAGTCTTTCCAAGTGGACATCTTCATCTTCATCTTCATCTTCATCGTTAATGGCTCCTCTTTCTCAACCTGAGACATTTGCATTTTTCAAGTTTCATCTACCTGAAAAATCTGGTGTTCACCGGGTGATGCCATTGTTGAGGAAGCCATTAGGGGCTTTTTCATATGAAGTCATCACAAGGGTGTGGAAGCTGCAGAGGTGGAGCCCCCCCCCCCCCCCCCCCCCCCCCACACACACACACACACCAGAGCTTCAAACATCCAAATATCACCACGACTATGAACTCAAAGATTGAGTTACACAAAACAAGCAAGCGCTGGAGTTCAGGCTTCAGTAAAATAAACCTTTTACTCTTGGATATTATTAATGTTTCTAACTTGATGTGATCCAATAAAAATAAGTAATTTCATTATAAAGCTTCTTTTATCAAAGTAGGTTTGTCTTTCGAGAGCAAGACAGGACAGGAAACGAGAGCGTGAAGCACAAGAGGGAGAAAACACAATATCATATCACAATTGGAACTAAGTGCATTACCCGGATCCTAATGTTTAATTACTTGTAACTGAATTTAATGAAATATTTATTGGATCTTCATGGAGCTGAATATCTTCCAGGATATCGTTTCTCACTTGGAATGTTCAGATTCTAGTGGGTTAGAAATGAGTTGGTTAAACTGTTCAAACTATTTATTTAAATGTTGGAAGGTGTTTTCATTAAAATGTCGGAGTTCCTGCTCATCAATTATTCTACAATCAAAATGAATCGATGAATTAATAGAATGGGAAATATATAAGTGCGCACATCTACAAAGTTGGAAAAAATCTATACACCTCACAGTGGAGAGACACAACTCTATTTTGAAATCCTGGTAAATATTAATAGTATTATTAAAAGCTTTATGCTACTAAAAACAACCATATGGAATAAAAAACGATATTACATAATGTTTTAATGTGTCTGGATCAATGGAGCGAAACATCATCACTTGTTTGTGTGGGTCTGGTTTCCTCCTGGAACTGAACCCAGTGGTTTGTCTGTGTGTTGATAAAACATAACCACAGAGTGTGTGTGTGTGTGTGTGTGTGTGTGTGTGTGTGTGTGTGTGTGTGATGTCGAACTACAAATGCACACAAACAGTAAACCAGCGTCACATGATCACCTCAGGGCCCATCAACAGAGATGTCAACCACCGCAAACATATTGAGTTGTCTACCAAGGCCTAATGACAAACAATGGCTTACACAAAGAGACACAAACACACGCACACAAACACACACACACACACACACACTCTCGGTCGTACTGGGAATTGATGCTGACAGTGGATGTGCAGCTCAGCTGGTGGCGTGCGGAGACAACACACTGTTCAAAGACTGATAGACAACATGGTTTTGCATACTCACTGCTGACACCTCAGCACAGCAGGCAGACTACACCACTAATGATTTTTGCAAATTAAAGACACAAAATCATTAAATATTGTGACGGATAATGTTTGTTCTGTTTAATGTGAACGCCTCAGAGGTTGTCGCATTGTTGTTGTTTTTTCTTTTTTTTTACGTCAAACTGTTTCTGGGATGAGAAAATTAATAGGATCAGACGATTAGTAATTAATGGGTTTGCAAATATAGTTAAATATATATCTGGAGATTAATCTGTTGCAGGTAAGAAATAAACATGGATTGAAGAACGAGGGTTTCAAAGATAATTGTTGATGCTATTTTTGAAAATGTAATTTTTTCTCGGTGATGTGAATAAATATATCATCTGAGTCACAGCCATAGGACGAGGTCATTGTCGGATGTGACAGTCCATCAAACCAACACTTTATTATCTTTATATGTAGCTCAGTTACATCAGTAAATATGTTTTATTGTTTTTCTTTAACATAATGAGAACATACATTATTATGTTCTCATTAGTTCCCCAAGGCTCAATCATTGGGCCTTTATATGTAAATGTACAAGTTTCTATTGGGCCAAATAATACAAACAATTTAATTGTATTATCTATTATAGATTCATGTAGATTAAAATATTAATTTATGTTATTATTCAATTACAGTCTCAGGTAATATATCTGGTCACTGACCTAATCCAGTGACTTGATGTGCATGAACTTATTAAAGCTAAATGCAGACAAAAGTCAAATCAGTCTAAATAATTGTAAAATACAGCTGTATTTTAAAAGCTAATATAACATATAACACTAACCTAGCCTGACTTGATGGTTATTGGAAGACAGAAATCGAAAAGTCTAAAACAATAATAATGGTAGAGAAGACATGAAGACAACAAAGTGAATAATTTCCTTCGCCGACCAGTGAGAGTATTCATTTACTCAACATTATGTTATAATGATTAAAATGACCCTGAATCCACCGGTAGGAAAATAAATAAACATTTTCCGTCTCTTTCAGAGATTTTTCCAGGCATTATGCAAAGTGGTGTTTTTGTGGTCGATCAAGGAAGTGGGAACATCATATGACTGATTGCAGCTGTGCAGCAGGGAACTCACAGAGCAGAGGAACAGCAGGAAAGCACATGAGCTCAGGAATTCTCTCATAAGTAGAACAATGGCTTTGGGACCAACTGTGGGCACAAAACACAAAACACTGCAAACCGCTCCTTCTGTCTGAGGGATTCAACATAGTTTTGGGGTCAAATTATTTTATAAGTAATGTGGAAAAGATGGTAATGACATTAGATAATTTCATTTAGACTGTACTTGGAATCAGCTGATGTTTGACTACGTGAAGCCAACATCGCAGAGCAGGGGTGGAGAACATCCAGCCCCCCCGACCGTGAACCGCCCCTGAGACAATCTGATCCGGCCAGCGAGACGTTTCATAAATACAAGACAAGCTACTCAGTACAGGACGAAGACGATTCTCATGGCAGCAAGGATCCATTTTTCTGGGATAAAGAGAGAAACAGTAGACTAGCACGTCCTTCAGGCAGGGTCCTACCGGCTGTATGCATGTTGGGCAGGTCACGCTACATGTCATGGCTAACAAGAAACACGGCAACTGTTAAGAAAGCCGGCAATGATGAAAAGGGCTGAAATGCTGAGATAAAATTTAACCAAGTCTGACCCCATTCTTTTTTCTTTTTTGTTTCCAAACCCAAACCTGAATTGTGGAATCAGTTGACGTGAAAACGCACAACACAAAAGTATTGAGCTGCACGGCAACAAACTCTAATCATGCAACCCTCTCCCACAACCACAGCTCCAACCTGGTCTCTTGCAGAAGACTATAAGACCCCAAACCTGGAGACCTCATATGCGATAGGCACCATCATCACTACCATCTGACATCAGACGCCTAGCCGAAGACACTTGCAGCCAATACATTAGAGAGAGACTCGATATGTTCAATTATTTAGAGACTCGATATGTTCAATTATTTAGTACGGACTGCAAAGGATACCGTTAAAAACAAAAAAAGGTTCCAACCTCTTTGATAAGAGGACAGACCAGGGCTGGGACATATTGACAAACTGCATGAAGACACAATGTGTCCACAATTTCAGCTTTGAATTGGGGACACAGTCTTGTCCTCAGCTGGCTGACAGAAAGACTCACACACACAAACTAATTAGTCTTTATTGATCAATCATCTGTTTGTCAAGCGGAGCCTCACCTCGTCTGAGCAGCTCTATGTGATGCTTCACTTTATACTTTATACAGTTACTGAAGTCAATTAGAACCATGAGGCTGAAGTTTGCTGTGGAATTTGTCTTCAGACTGAACTAAAAGATATTTAAATCAAACTCCCGGCCTTTCCATTACCACCTCTCGTTCAGGTAGCACACAATGGAGACAACACTCATGTACTGTAACAGATGTTAATACGGTGAGAGTGGTAGACGTGCTGCTGGAGGTGTTTGTGAGTAAATGTAAGGTCATCCAGGATCCAAGGCTGCAGAACAGAGAGTGAAGCTGTCGCTGCTCCGGTGGACGGACATTTTGTTTAACAGTGTGTGATGTACGTGTGCTTTCCGGTTGTTTTTGACCTTTAATCAGACGGATGACAGTGTAGCCGGACCACATACACACACGTGTCCACGTATCTGAGGCTGTTTAGACCAGTGACAAAGTGAGGCGATCAATCAGCTGCGTTTATGGAGCGACTCCCCACAGCTGTCGACAGACTGGCCTCATTACAGGCAGCATCTGCCCCTGATTACTGAGGCAATGAGAACAAGTCCAACGGATGCTGACATCACAGAGCTTTGATATTGTTCCCTAAATAATAAGTAATCTTTCCTGGGCCGGTTCCCAAATCACTCACTAATCACTGCAATGGACTGTACGGTGAGTTCGTCCACTTTGCATGTTTAGTGAATTCATGTCGTGAACTCATTGTTTCCCACAATGCATCGTGAAGAGCAGAGCACAACCGATCGTGGCTAAAAGGAAAAAATCTACCATCATGCAGTGCGCTTGCGGCGGGGAGAAGCACTTCAAACTCCTTTGTGTATTTTCTTGGATTGTTCAATATCTTTGTGTCCTGGTAACAAGCAGCAATTTCCCAGTGTGAGCTATTTCACCCGTGTATGTGCATTTATAAATACATGTGTGTGTATATATAATATGTAAGACTAATGAGGCCGGAGATGAAGGCACATCTCGTTCCCCTCTGGCGGCAGAACGGATGTGGTATGCATACTATACATGTACCTGTGAGTTGAAGGCCTGTGCCTGCACACATGTGTAATGAATGACCTCTACCTCACGGCTGTCAGCATATTTGTCTTATTGATAATCCTGCTGTTGCTCCACAGGCCCCAGTGTTCAGGTGCACAGGGATTTGGAGCAGCCTTTGTTAAATGTGTTCCAGTGTTGCTCACATGCCTCAGGCCAGCTGGCATGTAAACCGGGGTAGGTATGTGTTTACACCCCGTAATCCCTAAAGTGCATCCACCCTCGTGCACAGCAGCTACAACCCTCACATATCGGCCTCAGGAATGTGGGGTTCTCAATTGCTTATTATTTATTTAACGCTACACTGAACAATATCTTTATATTTAGAAAACATTATGTGAAAGAGAATCCTCCGTGGCTCTGAAGCCTCTCGTGGCTTCGACATGTGTCTGGACACGTAAATGTACAATATTTTATTTCAGCCACTAGAGGAATCAAAACTATGACAACAGAGCCAGTTTGATGACGTTGTGATGCAGCGTTGCATCATGGGAGTTGTTGTCTTCACAACCCCTTGCCGACAAAAATCTACCTGAACCGACTCAGGTAGATTTACTCTACTCAGGTAGAGTAAATCTACCTGAGTTACTCGATTAATGCCAACTAATAACCATGATCATTATGATTACCAAACAGCAGACAGTCTAACTAGCTACCAGTGACTTTAATTATTATATAACATCGGTCTAGTTGTTTTAATTTAAAGAATTGTCAATATATCTTTAAATATATCTTCTTCTTTCCAGATTGCAGTTAAAGGTCACTCATTCCTCCACAGTTGCAAATGTCCTTCACATAACCCTCCACCAGATATTTCTAATAGATGCAGTATATTTACACTAATATCCAGAGTCTCTGGTTCATAAACATATCCTATTTTACCATAAGATTCTAATCTTCTACCTTACTTGACATTGTTATATTCTGTGAAGCCGTCTTGGGTTTCAGGTCTTTGCCAACACAAACTCTTAAACAGTTATTGGTGGCTGAAGCACTTCTGACCGTCAACATATCAGGTTCCCCGAGGTAAAACAAAGAGAACTTGATCTTTCATTTCTGGCCCCTTTGTTTTTATCATCGGGGGTTCGGTTCATTTTTAGAAGCACTGACTGTGAAAGCAGTCACGGTGTTCTGAAAGAGATATGTTGCTGCCCCCCCCGTGTCACAGAGAGTCCTGATTCTGTGATTTCAGTCGCAATCAGCTGGATGTGAGGACTGGGAAGCTGCTTCTAGGCACATAGATGCATGGTTGTATAAACCGGTAACATGTTCTTTCTTTAACCACAACCTCTGCAGGTGTTACAGTACATATGCATGAAAGGTAGACATTGCAGTCGTAGACATAATCTGGAGGGGGATGTGAAATGTGAATCCCAGGAACTCATAATTTTCTCCTCTAGAGACGTTTGTCCACACCTGGAAAAGCCTAGATTTCTTGGCTGCATGACTTTTCCCTGAAAGGATATTCAGACCAAAACAAACCCTGAGCTGAAGTGGAACTTGATCGAATCGGTTCTACATCAAGTGTCATAAAGATTTCATTAAGTCTTCTGCGGCTCCCGAGGGAGCTGCTAAAAGTTTGATGATTTGCTTCTATGCACTTGTCATCTGAGTCTGAAGACAACAAGTTTGAAGATAATAAAAAATCTGCCTGGGTGGAGTAAGAAAGAAGAACCAGACCTTTGCAGCCCACTGACTCTTTGGTTAGTTGCATCTCCCATCTGCTAACGTGGAGGAGGCGAGTTGATGGCATCCTCGGCGCTTCGTGGTAGTTTTCGTATCGAGGATCATTTGGCTTCATTTCTGCAAAGTGAGAGGAAGAGGAGACTCCAGTGAAGACGAATCAAACCCAGGGTAGAAAACGAACGGTAAATGTCAACAATAGCTTCACATATAACACAACTTCGCTGATTTAATAAAGACGTCTGTGCTGCAGCCAGAGATGTGACAGGCTTTTCCTCTTATGCTTCATTCAACACCGTACACACACGACCACGCTGCACCAACGCTGAGAGGTCGGCTCGTTCTGTAAAGACACGGGAACGCGTCGGTTTCAGCCTCTTGTTGAAGGACGATGACAAAGACAGTCAGTGTGATCCTGGAGCCTCGAACAGGAAACCCCTCGGAACAGGAAACCCTCCTCATCCAAGTCTCTTCCCCCCCCCCCCCCCCCCCCCAGCTCAACTGAAGCTGTGCCTTTGACCCCGAGGTCATGTCCTTGCTACAGTTCAGACTGAGCCATGTTTGCATTTCTCTTTTGTCTCTGTTTTAGAAAACCAATGCATTCACATGGGAACCGCTCCTCATATGATGATGATTATTATTATTCCATCCTTTCCAGATTTTTTTTTGCCTTTAATTCCCTCTCAGTTACCCCCCCCCCCCTCCTCTGGATTGTGACTCCGCTGGCCTCGCTGTCCCAGAAGCCTCTTGCAAGGAAAGCAACCGTACAGAGGAAACCAGCCAGCCTGTTATTGCTGGCAGCCAATGAGGCGGCTGTGTTTTAATATTCATCCTCTAAACCCCACGTTCCACATAAATCAGAGGTGCAGAGGGGCAATACTAGACCTTTACCCACTGTTACAAAAACCACAAGCGTCCTTGGACAGGAAGAGAAGGTACAGAGTCGAGCGGATTGGCAGAGAGGAAGGGATCGGAGCTGCCAACAGAGAAACTGAGCCGCTACATCAAGAAACGAGCAGAGAGAGAAACTTTGAACTTTCCTGTTTGAGGGGAAAAGAAAAGAAAGATGTCCTGTTCTTGATTTAGATAAATCAGACTCGTGTTTACCTTTGAGTCTGGAAGGTAATGGATGACAACAGCTCACCTCCACGACGCTGTTGACAGACGTACAGACAGCCGACTCCACATAAGTATGTTCGTACGTAATGATTCAACATAAACGTCCGTCAGGGTGCGCAGGTTTCCTGATTCGTCAGAATGAGAAGAAACAAGGTTTTGCTTGGAAATAACTGGATCCTTTCATTTGTTTTGGGGATTTTGCAGCTTTTCAGTCGTCGTATGACATAAAGCATAACTAATGTGTCTCTGTGTGAATTTCTCTTGCAAGCCCCACACAGTGAACATAATCACATTTCCCAGGATTGGGCCTCGGCTGGAAACGCAGCCAGGAGCAACAGTCCCGAAGGAGGTTTGAAGTTCAGCTTTCACTTCACCAAACCTCGTCTGAGTCAAACCTGCAAACTTCTGGGTGTCGCGGCTGCTCGGGCGGAATAAAGCTGTGATCTGACAAAGCTCGATTAATGAGTTATCGTTGTTATCTGCTATGCATCCTCCGCCCGACTCCACCGCGAGGTCGGACTCCCAGGCTGAGGCCAACAGCTGGATCCTGTCCTTCACTTCTGAAGCCAAGGCCACGATCCAGAGCAGGGGCGTAGTTAATCCTGCAGGACTAACAAATTGGCTCTTATCTGTCCTCCGGGGAATCCACTTGTCAGATCTAGCAGATAGTCCTCATGCAGCGAAATGCCAGAGCGTGCACCGTTTAAACATATAAAGCCATTAGCGTGTCACGTTGGAACACTCCAAGTCCCTGGGTCCTATAAACCCACTTTCAGTCAGGCAGAGGGATCAGCGGCCTTGGAAGCATAAACCGGCGCCCTGACATGGATCCTGTCACCAGCTAATATGTCAGTCGGTGTATTTGTAATCCTTCTCTCAGCGCACAGACACACACTCAAGCTATTCACCGCTGACAGACCCTCGTGAAGGAAACAGAAATCTCTAGTTCAGTGTGAGGCCATGCTATAGGTTTTTTCAGCGAATCCCCAGAAGCGCACAAATATTGTGTTACACGGCATAATTGATAAAAGCAGGTAAAGGTACAGGCTCTATACGTTTTGGGGTTTAACTTATAATATACAAGGTAATTCTGCTTGGGAGCAGGGGCAAAGGTGTGTGGAAACACGGTGCAAGTTTCCCAAATAAACCTCCAGCTCGGTAACACCGGGACTTTCATGCACGTCTACACCAGTAGAAAAAGCACTAAGTTGTTTCTAGGTGTCCTTAAGGCCCGGTGTCACAGGGAGTATCTGGTGTCAGGTATACGCTGCACAAGCTCACCCCCCCTCCTCGTTATAGAAAACCCAGATGTTTATTAGGAGATTTATAAGCAGCCGAGCAGCGGGTGTGGAGCCGAGGCCGTGTAGCAGACCTTAGCTTTCAGCCCCGGCGCTCTGTTATTGCAGGTTGCTAATTCTTTCAGGAGCGTGTGGTTTGAAGAGGAGGTATATGGAGCTGAGGAAAGTAAAAGCACCCGTGGGCCTGATAAAGTCAAAAGCAGCCTTGATCAAACCTGCGCCGGGACGCTGAGAGGATTCTTTTTTCTGGGTTCTTGTTTGTTGTTTGCTCTGAAGTAGGAACACGAGGAGGTGGATATGTTGCCGGTTCGCCTGCCTATTCATCTGTGTGGGAACAAGCACCCTCTCGAGGACGGTTATCTGTGTAATTCTGTTAGCGAAAAGCAAGGAGGAGAGGGAGAGACGGAGAAAGAGGAGGAGTGGTGAGAGATGGAGAGATATTGGACATACAGAAAGAGGAGAAGAGTTAAAACCTGTGAACCCAAACGTAAACACATCTAATGTGCCTCATTTATAAAGAAAGGAGAAAGTGGGGCCTGTATAAGAGAAAATCCAATATACAAAGATATACATATATAGGACAATAAACACATTAATATAATTCTGTGCACAGGCAGAATTTTTCACAGCTGACATTTTTGATTGGTTGTTACTAACGAGTTTAACGAAGGCTGAGTTTTATTTATGTGTCCCAGTAAACCATGACAGTGACAAAGTGTTCACAGCTACAGGACACCAGGAAACTGAAGAAGACACATGGAGTTAAAGCAACACCATGTAACTTTGACTGAGCAACAGCGCCCTCTGCAGACACACGGGTGGATTTAATTCTGTTGGGCTATGTGTCCGGGTGATGAAATAGTTTTCATGAGGAGAACAAAGTTTATCAATATGTTCAGTGGAGCTCTGAGTGAAACGCAACTGAACGCTGGATATTACCCAGGATCCCCAGCTTCCTAACTCCTATTTGCCGCTGTGACAATTCCACCAAACTTTGTGGATTCTTCTCGTTTTAAAAGTTTTCTTCGCTGGATATCAGAAATAAACAGACATATTTTGAAAAGACACTGCACTTGTTAAACTCATTTTGAAGATGCTATTTGGAGGCGTCTGTGGCTGAGGGGGTAGAACGGTTGTCCTCTAACCAGAAGGTCGAACAATTCAGCGGTTCGATCCCAATCTTCCCAATCTGCAAGCAGAAGGTACTGGGCAAAAAACCTGAGCCTTGAAAGCACTGTGTGGATGGTAATAAACTGTGAGTGCTCAGAGTGGTGATCCAGAATAGAAAAGTGCTAATTAAATTCAGACCATTTACCATATTTTAAGATTTTAAGGTAAAACGTTGCCTGGTGCTGCACTTAAGTGGAAAATAAAAGCTGTGTTATCATTTGTTCTTCACAGAATTTGAAGCAAAAAGTATTTGATGGAAAGGTAGTAATGAGTTGGTGAAGTTTATTCTGCAGCTTTTTAAGGCCAGACTGAGGCTTTTGTGTTTTTTTCTTATGGTTCTTGCAAAACATTTCTCATTTGGATAATGTATTAGTTAATTCCTGTTTTATTTTGAAGCTTCATTCCTTGTGTGTCTATCACTTAATTCCTGTATTTGTCTCATTTCCCTCCTCTGTGATTGTGTATCTGATGTTGTTCACCTGAGCTCAATCATCTCTACCTTCGTTGTGTATTTAATCTCTGTCTCCTTAGTCTTTATGTTTAGTTTCCTCAGTGTTTCCCTTTACTGCTATTTTAGTTTTTTAAGTTTTGCTTGTTTGCCTCTTGAGTTCTAGTTTTAGATTTATGGACATTGTTTGCTTACCAGTGACTGTAAACCTGTTTATTTTATCATTTTTCTTTGCTGCACTTCTTTCCAAGTCTGTCATCAGCAGTTTGGGTCCTGCTCGCTATAAATCAGATTTTATGTTACTTGTTTCCCCGAAGTGATCGTGTTTGCAGGATATCCTTTCACATGTGAAATGTCCTAAAACCACATCTGCTTATATAGAAGTTTATTATATAGTTTATGTTTCACATGTCGTAAATTCATGTAGCATTTTTGTCACTTCCAACAAAAACTTTATAAATGTCCAAAAACCACACGAGCATATAAATTTCACTTCCTGCTAAATTATTTATCCAATGACAAGTTCACATGTGCTTTAGCAGAGGTCGCGTTTTTACCATCTGTGTTTACGTCCGTCTAGAAAACAATAGAGAACCAGGCCTGTGCTGCGAGGAAGAGGGAGAGAACAGGGAGGAGAGTGGAGAAGAGATGGAGATGGAGAGAGCAGGAAAGAAAGAGCAACCGGAGGAGGACAGAGGAGTCATCCAGGCCTGGGGCGTATCTGCCCAGATAATGACTAAGTGAGAGGGATCTGTGTCACCGGGTGGCGAGGCTGGCAGAGGCAGGGGTTGACTCGCATGGACCAGCTGGACGGACACAGGGACAGAGACGCAGCCATATTGTTGAAAATTCAGTGTGTAAATCATTTTCATACGACTATCAGAGAGAATCACGGAGCAGGACTCACACACTCTGTGAGAAACTGTCAAACTAACAGACCGAGGGATGGACAGAAGTCCTGAGTGATGGAGACGTGCTCTGCGTTATCCTCACGTCACAGTCGGAGGAGAAAACAGGGCAGAAGGAACTATTCCCCCTGACGTCCCCTTTTCAAATACTTAAAAATATGATCAAAATGTCTTGATGTCCCTGATTTTCTTCCGTTAAAATGTTCATATATTGGATATTTCTTGATATTTTCAATGTCAAATTGCTATTCATTCAGTTCCATGTCTCCACGATCTTGGAAACCTGAATCTTCAGAGGTTCAAGTTTCTCCCGTCCCTACACTTTCTCTCCCTTTGTCCCCACGATGAAACGGCTCTTAGCTGCTTTTCCCTTTTGTCAGACTGATTCTCACCTCTTCTCCTTCGCCCCCCCCCCCCCCCCCCCCTTCACTCTCTATTCACATCCACCTCTCACCTTCTCCAGTCCCCGTCCAAAGTTCAGCTGCATCTCCTCCATCCCATTATCAGAACCATTTTACCATGCAGGAGCAGCGGCTGCCTTTCATCCAGAGCTGCTCTCTCCCGTGAACACAAGGTATTAATAGCGTCGACCTAGCATGCAGCTTTCACCGCAGCCTCACAAATGGAAATGTGTTGTCGGAAGGTGTCCTTCTCAAAACCTTCTCAAAAGGAGTCAGAGGAGTAAGTGCCACGCCACTGGCACGGTATGATTTCTTATATTTTTCCCGGGCTATGGCTGAATTAATGATCACATTAGTCTGTAAGAGTGGCAGCTCGCTGATCGATAGCGCGCCCTAAAGGTTCCATTAGCTCTATTGTTCAATAATGACTTGTTCTTTTGCAATGCATTTAACGGGCAGTAATGCCTGCGCACAGGCCTTCCTCCCCATTAACTCCATCCTCCACCAGCCCTGCTCCAGCACACAGGTGACATATGACACAACGGGCGGCCGGATGCCAGCAGCTCGCAGCAGTCAACGGAATTTCCACTTTAAAGAACGGTCACAGTGTAGTTAGTAAGTGGGAAGAGGCAAAGAGACCAGTGGACGGACACGTCCCTGAAATTCTGTCAAATAATGAAGCAGAAGAAACAGGAGCAGCCAGTCAGGAGCCTCCCATTAAGGCTCCACTGTCTCAGACTGGGCATGGCTCAAAATCCAAACCTAATCATGAGTGTGGTCATTTGGTTTATTATAGATTTTTTTGTTTAAATGACACTGATGGCTTTAAATGAGACAAACTCATATAGTCTGCTGCTTGCACAGCTCATTAGGGACCGACATGAATTTATGCTAAATCATTAATTCATCGATATGGTCCCTCACTGTCAGAATATGTAAGGTGAAGTCATAATATCTCTGTGGTTAAATAATTTGAATATCATGCTTTAGGTTATTATTTCTACAACAGCCTGTGTCCTCCTCTTATATCTGAAGAGTAGGTTCAGCTAATTTACTTAAATCCTCATTTAAATCATTAACACACAAATTAAAAGCTAAGAAAAGATTTTTAATAGTCACCAGTTGAGTTTGGTTCATCTTTGTGTTTTCATTTCTGTTTTAATTGCATCTGCCAATTCTGCTTAACAGAAGTAAAAATGAAAAACAGAAGATAACGATAAAATAATGAAATTGACTTCAGGTTCAGAAAAATAACATTTCTTGGATTTTGATCTAATTCGTGAGTATTTTTATTCATTTATTTGTTTTTTGCTTCTTTTGGAGGAATGAACTCAAAAGTTGGAAAATATTTCTAATACAAGTTCAGTTGAATTAAGAAGTTTATTCTATGGAAGCAACTCTTTAACTAAATCTGCCTGTTGCCTTGTGTTCTGTGGTTTCTAAATTCAGAAGCTTCATCTATTAAAATGACTACTGTTCATCAGAGGTAAAAAATATTGTGAGATAACATTTCATTATTATATCCAGAAGCTAAAGCAAAGCTCAGGTGAAAGAGAAGGTTGGACATGATTCACTGGAGGAACCTAAATGACCACATCAGAGCATTAACGGCCCCAGAGGGAGAAAGTTCACGTCTCTTCATGCTGCGGTGATGAATGCAGTGTCTATCGTACTGTACCTGGACACTAAGATTTATTCTATCACCTCTATTATTAGAAAATGACCAGCAGGATGTTCTCCTGTTACAGTGACATCCTCATTTACTCGCCGCTGTGATTTCCAGGAGGCTAATTCGGTGCCTTTGTCAGAGGGTGATCGCTGATCTCTGCCGGGGAGAACGTCCGACTTTTCCTCTTGTTGGTCACGAGTTCCCTGATTCGGCAGATAGAGAAGGCTACGCCCCTTTGTCCGAAACGCTGAGTATAAACTAGCCTTCTTCTTTTCTTCATGATATTTTTTCCTCTAGCAACAACTTTTCAACCGTTTTAAAACGACTTTCTTCTGTAATCTCATTCGATGGGTTTTTCTTGTATTTTGTTGGGTTTTTTTTTTCCAGCTGCACTGTGCAGTTGTGCAGGATGCACTGACACATGCACTCAGCGGGACCAGCCTCCTTCTTGGACCACTGACTGTGACTATCACAGTAGCCAGAAAAGCTTGGGGTCTGTAATGAGCTAAAAATGGACAGAGAAGGGGCAGCAGATGTGGTGTCGCCATGCCTCCACGACTCACCATCTCCAATTCAAATCCCTCCATCACAGACATGGTGAGGGCGTCTTTGGCCCGGAAGCCGGGGATTCAGAACCAGAACAGACCAAAAATCATTTAAAAAACATAAACATATTTACAGGGCTTTGCAGCATCGGCCTGCACATTCATTTGTCCCATTATTTATCTTTTCTTTTAATGAAAGTTGTCTCCTCTTCAGTTAAAAATAAAATTAAGATATGTGGGCTCAGGTGCTGCAGCTGCACACAAACTGAAATACAAAGCATCAAGTCAACAAGGTGCAGAACGTATCTCATCTTCTCTGTGCGACACTTAGCATGAATGGGTGACATCTTTCTAAAATGGGCACAAGACAATGAAACGCCATTTCTGACATTATGTTTATGATAAACATGTTTTCATTGCATGCATTTACATTCTGTAAAGTAATTGCGTTTTCATATCGTGGATTTCCTGTTCTACTAAATTGGTTTCCGGGCCCTGGAGAGTTTCATGGGAAGCGAGGCAGGAGACGATGAAATGCTCAGTTCAGATCATAACTTATTCTTTGTGTTCTGTAATAAAACTTTGTGACATGATGAATCTGATCCAAAGAAAGCTCTAGACATATGAAGCAGTTTTAGTATTAAGGTGAGTTGTTGCCCCCAGAGGTCGGTGGTTAAGTGGTTAAATAGTCTTTTGTCTCCTTAATGTGATCTATTATCTAAGTGGGAGCAGGACTCAGAGGAACCAGTTCCACTTGTTCCTCTGACTGGTCGCTGGCTCCCCACACACATGAATAGGATTAAAGACTCATACATCTCCTCTGGACTCTCTGACCAAATAGATTAAGGAAAACATTTGCATCATATTTGCGTGACTCACAACGGATTTATTCATCTTCCTTTTTTCCAACGGTTTTATTCAGGAAACAGTTTTTTTTCCTGGGGCCACTGTGGCTCAAGCGATTGAACATGGAACTTGTAGTAAATCAGTTTGGCTCTCAGCCCAGATCTGTTCCTGGGAGCTCGGCCTCCGCCCACACTTCCTCTCTGACGTTAGATCAGGAAGACGAGGGAGAAATTAATAAATGAAATCTCCACAGGTCTCACAAATGCAAACAAAGATTTTGCCAACGGATATCCACAAACACCTCCTACCCATGATAATTCTCCTGTAGTTACTACAGCTTGAAAACTAATGCTCGGAATTTGACTGTATCTACAGTGTGTGTTGCGTTCTGTCAGAGACTTTGAAATTTACCTTACGTGTCTTTGGCTGTTTTCATGTTCACCTGACCTGATGCTGGTGATACTGGTAGTAACACCACTCAAACCAATCCCTGACAAGTATCTATAGACACAGCCCACATCATATATATATTCTTTAGTGTGTTCTCAAGCTCCTGAGTAGTGATTTGCTCCCAATCCTTAGTTTTTTTTACCTCTATTTGCAACTCACAGCCTCAAAAACTGTTAAAATCATTGGACTGGACTTGAGCATAGATGTTTATTATCTATGTAAGTGAAAAGAGACCGAACAGAGCAAGCAGACAAACGAGAGGAATGAGAGAATGAAAGCGAGGGAGAAACAAAAGGACCTGATGCACAAGTGAAGGTCATTTCATGAGGGAGGGCAGGGAATTCACTTTAAAACAAAACCTCAGAGACAAAACAGTTCAGATCATGAGGGTGGGTGTGTGTGTGTGTGTGTGTGTGTGTGTGTGTGTGTGTGTTTGTGTGTGTGTGTGTGTGTGTGTGTGTGTGTGTGTTCTCACAGCCAGGCAGCAGGTGCTGGTTTGGTCCCTGCTCCAGTGAGCTGTGTCTGGGTGTCTGGGTGTCTCCAGTCCCAGCTGGGGTACAACAAGTTCTGGAGACTGTGTGTGCGTGTGTGTTTGTGTGTGTGTGTGTGTGTGTGTGCCTCTGAAAGACAAGGTGACAAGGTGAGGGGCAGTGGGCTGCCATGTGGATGAGGTGATTGGATTAGCAGCATCTGAGGCCCGGTGGCTCGGCCAGGTGACTGTCTCGGGGTCAGGGCTCGTCTCTCACTGTACATTCGGCTGCTGCACCGTGATTAGCCGCTGACGGGCGAAGTCGCCCAAGAACTTACGGCCGAGCCAACTTTTCCTCTCGGTAAACAAGTAAACAAGGTGACCATGTTCCGCGTTTGCCAACATGTCTGCGCGTATCGAAAACTAATGAGCTCACAGCTGCGGGTTTCTTGGCTGGCGGTGGTACAGTCACATCGGTTCTGTGAACACATCACAGGCTGGATATGAAGATGGATGTAGACTCTGGATCCGGGAAGGGAAGCCAAATCGAAAATCTCTATTCTCTCGACTCTGTAGAGGTCTGTGATAAGAACAACTCCACTTCTCATCTGATTTAAGAAGTCAGGAAACATTTTCCTGAGGAGTTTACGTCTCAATCGAATGTTTTAAGTCTTCTTCTATGTGGCTGATGTTCATTCTGTGAATTATGATCCATTTGGACTCAGCCAAGGCCAGACAGGCTCCACCCCCCTGCTCCAAAATGAGAAACTCTGATATGAGTTTCATTGAATTTCCTCTGTTAGTGTGTTGTAGTGTTTGCACCTTGCGTCATGGAGCTGGATTTCCTTCAGTCAAACTTTCTGTCAAGTTCACAGCTTTGTTCCTGAACCCTGCGGCTGTCAGAGCTGAGACCCTGAGAGTTTAGATCTGTTTGTGTGACAGTGACGAGTGTAAACAATGTAAACACCCATCACCGTCTCACTGCTGGAAGCTGCAGGGTGGTGTGTGAACAGCAATCACTGAGGCTTACTCACTAGATTCACAGAATATTCCTTTAATCCCGTCATCTACACCAAAAAGCTCTGTGGCTTTGGACCCGAGTCCCCCCCCCCCCCCCCCCCCCCCCCCCAATCCAACTTTCCACTTGAGCCCTTTTTGTCTTTGTTTTGTTGTTTCAATGTGCGTTGCCTGCAAATCGCTCCTCGCTACGCAGGCTTCACCTCCGGAGCCTCTTCAGTCGGCCACACATCCACATTCAACGTCCGCCCTCCATCTTGAATGATCTCTTCTGAATCTCTCTCTCTCTCTGAGTGATGCTCATCCTCTCTTCCTCCCTCGTCAGCGGCTGGGCTGGCTGCTGGGGGGCTGGCAGCCGGGGTACCCAGGTGTGGTGCCGCGGGGCCACCAGGCCAGGCATGACTCGTAACAGCGTCCCCCCCCCCCCACCCCGTCATCCTGTCAGTCACGGCTGACAGAGGCCTCAGCGGGACACAACAGCATGGAGGGTGACAGGGTGTCAAGTTTGAAATGTGATTCCTGTGTGTGTATGTGTGTGTGTGTGTGTGTGTGTGTGTGTGTGTGTGTGTGTGTGTGTGTGTGGTCCAGAAGCAGCACTGAGGATGTTGTGTGCGTGACTCAGGGACGAAGTGCAGCATCACTGTGGGGAGAAGTGTGTGTCTGCAGACCTGCGGTGCATTATGGTTCATAACTACACTACTGATGCGTAACCAGGGATGGAGAGAAATCATCTGGTCACTCGCAGCATGAACGACTCCCTCTTTCCTGCTCTTGTCCTCAGACGTGTTCACTTCTTCAGGAGGAAACCTTCACTCTGTGCTTCACTAAATACTCCTGACTTTTACTGTTTTAAATATCTACACAAATTAATAAGGAAACACGTAATATTTGATATAAAATGTCTTTTAACTTGACAGTTTTCCTCCACTGTCCCTCCACCTTTATGTCCCTCTCTGTCTCATTCACTGTTTCCAGTCATGTGAAAGTGATGAGGAATCACCATTAGTCCACAGCAGGAGACGGCATGAATAAAACACTCCCACTGACACCAGAGGTTTGAACCTCCTCATCTGGTCTCACCTCTTTATTACCAGTCATCCAATCTCCTCAGCCTATTATCACTCCTCCAGGACAACACTATAGAGAACTCTCTCTAACCCAGTCATATTAGATCTGTCACTCATGCTTTGACATAAATGAGTCGCTTATAAAACTCTGATTGATCAGTTCATTTTTCACAATTTGTTAAAAATCGGTGCCTTACCTCACGTCCGTCCGAGTGGAACATGTGGGCTGAACACACGCTCCTCCAGCATCTCACACTTAACATCACAATTCACAACAACAAGCAATTACACAGACTCATGCTATTAGCAGGAAATGTCAATCTAATTACAGCTGCACATTGTCTGTCAGGTAGAGCGGTCTGTCCACACAGTGAGACGCAGCTCGTCAAAATAAAGCTTCCAGAGCTTTTCTTTGTTGAGCGCGGGGCTGGCAGCGTCTGGAGAGGAATCATGATCCTGACAAGGCTCTTGAGGACTTTCCTCCCATTTTCTTTTTTTCTCCCTCGAAGCCTCATAGTCGGGAAAATTAATTACGAGTGAAGAGCTGCGTCTGCTCATTGCACTTTGATTTTATTGTCCTGCGGAGCCTCATAACGGGAAGATGGATGGATTCTTGGTTTTTGCACGTGGACAAGATGGTTTCCACATTTAGAGAAGTGACTTAAAAGCCCACACACACACACACACACACACTCACACACACACACACACACACAGACACACACACACTGTTCTCCATTGACGTACATTCATTTCCTGGGGACTTAATCTAAGCCTAACCTTATCCTAAAGTTAATGTGACATTGTAATAAGATTTACAGGATTAATACGAGGGCCACACACACACACACACAGACACACAAAATTTAGTGTGAAACATGGCTCATATTCCCACAATGCAATACCATCTGCAATCTCAGGGTTATTTGCCAACTTGAGATGATTAAACTAAATTGTAATCAACGATATTGCAGTGAAAGAACTGTATTGTTAATTCACTGTAGCAGGACGACGTCTGTGCAAAGGGCAAATTAATAACTCGTTAATTTCCTGAAGTCTGTCAGTTGCTCACGCTCGATGATTCTATAACCACCGACTGACATGACAGACATTTAAAATGACACAGCTCAGAATGTGTTAACCTGATGAGTGAGAGGTCCTGGCAGTGACAGGGGAGATCAGATCTGCTGTCCTCAGTGGCTCTGACATGTCGAATCTGACAGGGACAGAAATCTGTTTGAAAATCTGCTCGTGATCACAGTGTGGGGACTCTGGCACAGATTGTGCTTCACTAATGACAGTCATCTGTTGGACTGAGACGACCTCTACCAAGATGTGTGAGGCTGCTCCTACATGAGAGGAGAGGGAGGTGTCGGAACACGGGAGTGGGCGAAAAGAAAAACATCTAATTCTTTAGATTTTCTAAGTTTTCTTTGGAATGCGGGTAAAGCACCTCTCAAAGCATTGTGGGATTTATGGCAACAAGAAAGGGAGATGCCAAAAGGAGATGGGTGGATGATAAAAGGGAAAATCAAACCAGTTTTCACCAGGTGCAGACAAATACTTCCTAGTGGTTTGTAGGATATTGTTTAAAATTACAGATTTAACAAAATATCGAGTTCTGCAGAAAGTCTTAAGTTGCTTATTTACACAAGGTTCAAACAGGCAACATCTGGAATCATCTGTCTTTCAAAAGAAAGGAAGACATTGAAAATATAAAATGGAATTTCATTAAGAGTGTACCGACTTTTTTCAACAAGAACATTTCTATTTGCCAAACTTTTCTGTTTCTCAAAGCTTCGTTCTTTAAAAGGATTTATAATATTTCTTAAGATTGTCCTTGTTTCTGCTGCTGGACCTTACGACTACTTGAAAACAGAAAACGTAGAACTATAATAACCGGGACGCTCTGAGCAGCAGGGGGTCAATGCTGCTCTCTAACAGGGACGAGCCTTTGAAAAGAGGACAGCGAGTCCTACGTCGTACTCTAAGTGAACACAGCAAGAAAAGACGGACACAACGAGCATGTGTGTGCACATCTGGAGACAAAGACTATTTAGAAAAACCCCATCCTGAATGTGACCCTGGGCCGACTCCTCACAATGGAAACACTTTGCAGCGGCCCTGCCTGCATGCTGTCTCTTCATCATGAGGCAGTTGCTGGTTCTTTTCCAGTTTAGGCTGTGAAGAGTGGGACCAGGTGGGGCCAGGACTTTTCACAGTGAGGAGCCACTTTCTGTCTCCTCTTGTGTCTCCTGCTGCAGCGTCTCTCATCACGCTCTCTGAACGACACGGCAGCGTTTCTATCTTTCTATGCCTCCTGCGCTCTGGTAAACATAGGAAGATGCTGTTTTGCTTAGAAATCCATTTCTCCACCGCTGTTATCATCCCCCAGACCCCATTAAACCTTGCTTTTACTGTACACCAGTTCATATCTCAGCAGAGAGAAAAATAGAGTGGACATTTTTAAATAATTACATGAACAGGACTCTCCTATTTGCATTTCATGTTCCGTTGCACGTCACCATCTTTTGTTTCGCTGCCTGCAGGTAATAAGAAAGTAGAGTGTGGAATCACGCTGAGCGGTTTCTCATGGCGTATTCAGAGATTTTTTCGGGTTAGAGGAAAAGCCCGTGGCAAACATCTGGCTCCCTGCACAGATCGGTTAAGTTTAAAAGCACGGCGAGTTATTCAAATAGGAACCTGCACTCTGCATTTCTCTGGCAGCGACCTCCGTCTTATTGTCGTTAGAGAGCACTCTCTCCCCCCCCCCCCCCCCCCCCCCCCCCCCCACAGCTGAAGGCGACACGCGGGTCCATCTTTGACATTCCAACGGGTGCTCAGTCCCGCCTGCTTCTCCAGGCAAGAAGGAGGAATAGTGCCGGAGTGGGAAAGCGCTGGGTGATGTCAGAAGGAATTACTGAAGGGGAAGAGGCACAGAGGTAGAGAGTGTCATCTTATTATAACCTGACCCTAGGGCATTGGATTCCTACCAGCAAGAGCTCATGAGCTGGTCACTTATGTGGAATAACACACACACACACACATAGAGAGGGAGACAAGTATCTGATGATGAGTGTGGAACTCTGGGTAAAGTGAATAGTTGAGTTACCCTTAAGCAAGGCACTGAACTCCACACAGTTCTACGGCAGCTGCTCAGACACACTGACACACAGAGTCAGGATTCAAAACTGCGGTGAATGTGAAGTATGACAGGACAGAAAATGAGCATATCCCCTATTAAAGCTGAATTATTAAAGGTGTTTTTTATTGTAATGACCGGTGAAATATCAGTGTAATTATAAAGCGTCACATGGAACCAATTTGGTCAGTTGGCTTCACTGTGGGCAGCCGGCATGTCACCCGTCTTTATATCGTGTCTGTGGTTCTAATATGTCCGCCTGATCTACTCCTGTATTAGCACGTGTCGGAGGTTTGTGTGTGAGCAGGGTCAGAGCCGCAGGAGAGCAGCTGAGAGGTGGGAGGAGGTGGGAGGAGGTGGGAGGAGGCTCTTGCATATTCATTGATCAGCGGATATTAAATGAGGCAAATCATCGAATCACTCTGAGGCCATGGAAGGGAAAAAGAAATGGATTCAAATATGTTAATTTTGAGGAACAGATGAGTTCTTCAGGGGTTCATCGATGTCAGGGCAGGAACTTTAATTCACTGGGGATGGTGGATATTTCTGAACTTCAACTCTGTGACTACTCCTACTTCAACATTGTTTTTCACAGTACTGTCTCTTGAGGTCAGCTTTTGTTTGCATGAAAGCAGCTTGATTGAAAACTGTATCAAGCATTTTCCATGGACAAACGTGTACTGCAAGGACATCAGCAGAAAAATACAAAAACATGAGAAACCAGTGGTCTGAGATACAAAAGCTGCTCAAGGACTTTTGAAAGGTGAAATTATCCTTGATTATATGAGTGCAGAGGAGGAGGCTTTAAGAGCAGAATGGCATTCATCAGTCTGGAGAGCGATGGTGAATGAAGAATGAGAGACAGAGCTGCAGAGGGCGATGGGTACAAATCCCTAAAAACACCTGAAAACCCTCCTTGTCCCTCTGCTTCCTAATCTCTACTGTTTCACCTGAAACAACACAAACCTGTAACCACTGCATCACACACACAATCGCTCATGTGTGTAAACGCATGAACACAACACTCTCACATGCACAATTTCCTCTCACTGATATTAGCTCTGTTTCTTGCTGTAAATCTAACCCTGCGTGCCTCCTCTCTGCCTCCTGCCATCGTGTCTGAATGACAACCAGCTCGTGCTGCAGTGAAGGGGAGGGGGGGGGGGGGCTGAGCCCAGAGGCCCCGGAGCTTTATCTCCGGTCGGAGAGAAACTCAGGCAGCAGCGCTGATAAACCTTAAAAGCATGTGCACACAGATCTGCACACAAACACAACAGAGAAGCGCACGCTCACGACAACATAATGGAATAAATTCACCACGGTCATGCCGGGTGGAATTATAAAACAACATCCATGGCCGGGTGCATGGCTACAATGGAAAGATAATAGCACTTCTTCTTCTCTGCTGGTGATTTACGATCACGCTGGGGACTCTCAGGGCTGCCGGGGGCCACGGCCTGTTTGTTTGACAATGCTGTTTTATTTTCATTAGAGTGTCGGCGCTGAAGAGGAGTCCGGACATGTGTTCTCACACGCAGAATACCAACAACAGACAAACATTCATTTCCTCCTGCCTGTGCACTGGGTTCGACATGATGATTAATTGCAGATGAAATAGCCGTTCTGCCGTTTCCAGTTCAGATGAGCTTAACTCTGGATGGGAAATTCACATCCTGTCCACTCATGCACGAACACAAGAGTCCATTCGAGTTGTTGCACCGAGATGAGAAAAGGCCGAGTTGCATTTAGATGAAAATAACATTTTCTGTAATTTCTTTTTCCGCGAGCGTCACAACATCAACCGGTTCAAATGTGATTCCTCGGCCCCGGAAAGCAGCGAAGAGGAAGTGCAACACCACGACTCGCTTTCCTGCTTCCACGGATCCCGAGGTGCATGTAATTGCAACTCTTCCCACTTTTATGTGAGTAATAAGAGACTCGAGTAATTTCCGACCTGCTCCTGCTCCCTGGCTCTCACAGCGGCTCCTCGTCATTAGTCATGTAATCCTCTGTGGGTGAGGAGCGGACCCGGCAGACGTCAGCAGGATGTGGAACCAGGTTCATGAGGTGTTGCTGGACGGGGACAACAGGTTTCTGCTCGTGAGGTCACTCCCCTCTCCATCTCTGCTGGTGCTGGTTCTGGAAATAGGTGCGTGCATGACTTTTCCACCTTGCTGGCATTTTGCTATTGAGTTGAAATTATCCCCTGAGGAACATGTGGGAGATTTTATTCGCCATAAAAGCTTTAATCCAATCTCTGGAAAGTACTTTCTCAACCTCAACACCCAGTAAGTACTTCATACAGTTGGGTGGTTAAGTCCACTGGTTTCAAACCAAGTGTTTGCAGCCATCAAAAAGTAGAGAGGTTTGAGAAATGGACCAAACTTACAAAAGACAGTTTATGGGTGAAGTAAATGTTCTCAAAGATGCTGGGTTCATTTTTACAATAATTTGGGTTGTGATTAATTATCTGCTGCAATAAAAACGAGGTGAAAAAGCCAGATTTCAGGTTTATTTTTTCTTCACAGGGAGGAAGTAGAGACATGTGTTCAATCTTTGGAGTTTCCCTGAAAATGTGTCCCAACTTCTTGACTTAGAAATCAGTTCAGATGCCGATAAATTTGGGGAGGTTCTTATTTTTTAAGTTATGTTAAGAAAACAATTAAACATGTTAATTTTTTCACAGCCTCCACAATCTTTGTTTGAGTTGTTTTAGACATTTTAAATCCTCCACAAGAGGTGATTAAATGTGCAGGGACGACAAAATGAGACGGGAAATCATCCAAACGTCTGGACTTCCTGTCAATATTTCAGTCTCATCAGCTGTGAGGTCTGTTGTGTAACGTACGTGTGCAATTTGCTTCTAATAAACACAACCTGGACAATTTCATTACAAATGTGAGGCAATTATATTTTCTCCAGTCTGAGAAAAACCACGGATGCAGAAAAAAACTAATAATTTAAAAACAATTATCGCTATAATTATTATTCTCTGCCTCACCAATGGCTTAATGGTGTTTTTTAACAACACAGTTCAATAATGGTCGTGTCCAGCGCCGTGCACTGCAGAGTTGTGTTGTGACACAATGTGCTGAGTCTCAGTCGTCTGACTTTGTTCTCCAGCTCCACGACGACACTCCGGCACAAAGGAAACTGTCGCTCGGCTCCGAACATCGAAAACAAGTCAGACGCCGTCAGATTTCCATCCTGATGTTTCCATCCCAGTGACACTTGTGTAGCTGCGTGAACACGGAGCACAACAATACCTTTGTCTTCAACATGAAAACAAACTACAACACGAAATAAAAGGAGGATTTCAATCAGCGCAAAAGTGCATAAAAGAGGAGCTGAATAAAACATGAGTGAGTCAAACATGTCAGCTTATTATTATTATCATTTTTGACTTTTTAACATGTTTTGTCAGATGCCGTTGTCATGAAACATCAAAAACAAAAAACACTCAGGCAACAATCAAATCCCGCAGCATGTGCCACAGAAACCCATTTCCATAATTAGTTATCAGCCAATAGAGCGGCGGCGAGATCGAAGAGCAAGGAACAGGAAGAGCCAGGGGATTCTTTTTTACGATTGTGAGACAGTTTTACGAGACAAAGAAGAATAACATATCTGCGATGTGTTCAAAGGTCCCCAGGAGTGTCCAATTAGACAGATATGAGGCTGAGCATATTTAGAGGTAACAGCCTGTGACACTCCGCCACCTTCTGTCTCGTGAAAACGAGGAGAGAAAAGGTGTGAAACAAACAGCCAATTAATTTAATTGGATCTTCGGGTAAAATCTGTCTTATTTACTCTTTTTTTTTTTGTAGCCTGAAAATACAAGAATGCAAATCAAATGGAATAATTTCTCTTTATCGTTTTGTTTAATTGCAGTGCTACACGTTTGACACCTGAGCGATGGACCTTCTTTATTCTGAAGGTGTAAAGTTTGTTGAGTTTAGACAAGGTGGATATGTGCATCAGAACTAAGTGATCAAATAAAGTTTATTAGCAAAAAGGAGAACAAACTTAAATATGGCTTAACAAAGTAATTAATGTCGATGTTTTACTTTGAAAACATAACATGATGAATAGATATGACCTATATATTTAAAGTAAAATAACTTTCATTTGTACAAGTGCTGACACGGGATGAGTTTTTTCGTCCCAGCGTCAGTATGAACTGTTTGTATTAGAATTATTTTATTAACCTTTATGGGTCAGCTACTTGAATCAATAATGAAACAGTGAGTTGATTAAATCAAACACAGGGACGCAGCTGTCAAGTCGGATCATTTCCTATGGATCTGAACACACAGGGGAAATCACAGAGGGTGAAACCACCGCTCTGTGTCTCACGACCTGCGGACGTCAAAACAAACCTTGATAACCGAACAATAATTGTGAAAATGCGCTCGGCGAAAAAAAACAGGATTTTTTTTTTCCCCTTT
Organism: Pleuronectes platessa; assembly: GCF_947347685.1. Taxonomy (NCBI): domain Eukaryota; kingdom Metazoa; phylum Chordata; class Actinopteri; order Pleuronectiformes; family Pleuronectidae; genus Pleuronectes; species Pleuronectes platessa. The sequence continues at coordinate 19,689,419 of NC_070644.1, read as the reverse complement.
CACTGAAATAATTGCATTTGCAGATGTGAGAATTTGACAGCGGCAAAGACTACATTGATTTAACCTCTGGTTGTAGAGAATTAGAGCGGACGTCTGTGGAGAGTTTAAAACAAATGAAGTGAGTCGAGCGGTGTTTGCCAAAAGTGTAATTTCTTAGTTCTGGATCAGAACGATGACCAGAAACGAGCCAACTTCAATATCAAGATGAAGATTTAGTTTTTTTTGCACAGAATTTCTGTACTGGTACTGGTGTCATTGGTACTGGTGTCATTGGGGGTCACCTGTAAGTTGATGTTTTTACCAATACTGTATGGACCTTGCAGACTTTTAAAGATTCCCTTCCTTTTCCTCAAGAGCATGTCAAAGTTTCACATATCCAGTAAAACATCTCAATATCATAGATTAGGAAAAAAGTCATGTTCCCCAAACAAAAGTATTTCCAGGATTGTCCCCAGTAGAGGATTTTATAACGACCCTTTGTTAGAACTCATAGTTCAGTTTGGGGATTTCTTGACTTTGAGGATTCTTTGGGTTTCTGCTAGTTCCTGTTTCAAGGCCCCTAAATCCAACCACATCAGAGCCTTTTGTGCATTTACATAAATGATCGTGATGAAGTAAAGGTCAAGTACAAAGCCAGACCCCCATCCCACACACATTAGGATGTTCTGACCTCTAAACATCGATGTCTGTGCAGCCTCTTGGATTTAAAGGGGGTGTCACAGATTTGTTGTTTCCGAGGACGGAAGTAATCCAGCCCTCTCTGGGGCCTTCTCTCAGCTCAGGGCCCCGAGCTATGTTCCACTCTACCTTGTTGCAAAGCCCCAGGTACAGTCCTGACAGATGGGCTCCCAGTTTGAGCTCTTCAGACTGGTTTAGTGTTTAACACATTACAACCAGTTACCAGTTAAATTCGCCCTCTGGCCTTGGAATCTTCTCTCCTAACCCATCAGGCGTGTTTTCACATCTCAGGTTCACATGAATATAATTCAGTGTGTTGGAGGCTCTGTAGCATATGTATATGGATCTGAATCAATTAACACCATTCAATTTAACTCATTGTACGTTCAAATTTCTCTCAGCTCAACAAAGGTGATGTCTCTGCTATTTGCATTATATGAGTCGGTGTCAAAAACCGAACACATAATGAATGGGCTGACATTTCCAGTGAAGATTAATAACACAACACAAATCCTGACACAAATATGATACAGGAATTCAATATATTAAATAAAACCTGTTTAAGATTAGTTTGCACTAGTTTATTTGTATTTTTATGGTTAAGCCAACAAAAACACGCCAGCATAGCAAGTCTGAATTATGAATATCAATATGTTCAGATTGATAAATAAACAAGTTTCTCAAAATTTGATAATAATCTCTCAGAATTTACAAATTAGTCACTTTGGTGCTCCAACGTTTTTTTTAAAAAGGGGGAGAAAGCCGATATTACAAACTCAAAGAAAACATTATTTAAATGTTTTAATTTTTTAGACATTTTAATAACCAGTATACAAGCATTCATGGTCCACAAAGTATGAAGAGTTTTCACTAATGCAGTAAAATATCTCTATATACAAAAGAGACAGTGGTTGAGCCAGAGGCTGAAGAGAGGAGCTGCAGCGATGGCCAGTCTGAGGAAAAGTGATGTGTTTCCTGAACAAGCGTGAAAAACTCTTCAAGTCATAACACCAATTAAAACTATCTGCCTGAATATGAGCAGAATATGTCTCCTTTGAGATGATGAGTGATCAGCACGTCTGTAAATAAGCATGTTTCCACCTTAACGCTCATCCAAGGTCGTGGCACTTTGTGTTTTCTCCCCCCCCCGCTCGTTGGATCCAGAAGAGAAATCGAGACGCAGATCAATTCAACAGTCCACACGTGGTCCAGGGAGAGTTCCTGAGCGACGCACTGGGTTCACTGGAGACTTTGATTTGAGATAAGATTGATAAGGTGCCAAACGGGGGATGAGACACTATTAATCTGAGCCTTTGGCCTTAAATTGCCTGTCACAGCTCGATCCCAGCGACGCACAGGCAGCTACTGAGGCTCTGGTTTCAGATCCTGGATCAGAAGTTACCTAGTCACAGACCCGCATGACACGGACCCCCCCCCCCCCCCCCCCCCCCCCCCCCGGTGCTGTTGTTTCTGATGCACACTGAGATGATGTCACTATGAACCCTTCACCTTTTCTACGTGATGTCGCCCTTTTGAAATCACTTCTTATTACACGTGATGAAACTTTAATGCCCCCCCCCCCCCGAGGGAGAAGCTGAGAGGAAGAAAGTATCACATCATTTCCTGCCTCTGTGATCAGGAGGGAAACTGAGGAGATGATGAAAACATGAATTAAGGATGAAATAACATGGATTTAATGGCCATATTTAAAGGTGATTAATTATTAACATTAATTACATGATATTAGCACTTGATTGGCCTCGTTGGCTTTTTTCAAATACTTTGGATGAATTAGGTGAATTTAATACAAGTCAGTGAATCATCAAACTACTTTTAATCAAGCTGATTGTTGTATAATGCAGCTTTCAGGAACAATAAAGCGTATATTTCACTTTATGACGGCGGTGCTAAAACAGCTCTGGTGGTTTGTTGTTGTCTCACAAACAACCTGTTTGACGACGATGCCCTTTACAGCTCACAAGCTGAGTGGAGTGGAGGGTTGGGACACAACTCATCACACGCATGGATCCTTTTGTTGAGATGTTTGGAATATATGAAGAATCTCCAGGCATCGGAAAACGTGTCCCCTGCCGGCTGAGCCTCGCCTGCCTCGCCTCGCTGCCGCTCGTTTACAGAAACCCGGCGGTTGGAACACAGCGAGAAGGCGAGCGGGACGTATTAAGGGGGATTGTTAGAGAGGCAGCTGGCGTCTGATGGGAAGTAACAACAGTTAAACAACACTTCACTTCGACCCATTACATCCCACACAGCTCCGAGGACCGGGGGCAAATGTAATGAGAGGGACGTGGAGCCGGAGAACCTCGCTCCATTTTTATTTATGAGCAGATCCGTGAAAAACCCAGTGAGCAGCGGAGCCATTAGAATAGAAAAGAGTCGGGGCTGGTTTAGAGCCTAATGGCAAAAGCCAATGTAATGTTACATTAGCGTTCAATTTAATAAAGAAGAGTGGTTGAAAGCTTTGCCATGTGCCAATTACTTCAAGGCCTGCTGGTCAGCTCGCTGTAATTGAGGGTAATTGTCCGGCCTGTGGGGACGATCAGGAAGTGCAAACCGCCATCGGGCCGCTCCAGATTACAGTCTTCATCTTCACCGTCTGACAGGCAACTCGTCATGTCAGTCACTTTCCTTGGCTGCTCCGTGCCAGGGTTCGGCTCCTGCTACTTCCCTCAGCCCGGGAAAAAACTAAATTGTGCACTAGCTGTGCACGTGTGAGCCAGCGAGTGACGTAGAACCCCCCCCCCCCCCCCCCCCCCCCCCTCTTTCAATTAAGCTCCCCAGTGGTCCACGCTTCATTTCTGTCTGGCAAATTACGCTCCCTGCTTGACTCTTCCTGTTCTGGCCTCAATCTCTTCATCACTGTCATTCCAACCCGTAATGTTTCCTCACCCCTTCTCTCTCCGTCTTCACATGCCTCCTTTCATCCTTTCATCCTGCTTTTTATTCTCCCTGCTGCACGACTGCATCATCCTCTAGACCCCCCCCCAGCCGTCCTCTTCTCTGTCCTGCTGTCTCACTCAGAAATAGTTTCTCCACCTTTCTTTACTTTACCCCTTTTTAATCTCTTCATTTTCACTTTCCCCTAACGTTTCCCCGGTCTCTACCCATGAGAGCTGAAATATCACGTACCGCCGACTGACCCTATAATTACAGTGTCCACTCTGTCCTCTCATAATGAGGGATATATTTAGAGAACAGATTTTGGCACCAGGAGGGAGCGGCCCCAAATGAGTTCAAGTGTCTTTGGGTCCTGCTCAGGAGTGTGGGTAATACGGATCATGAAGTCAAGAGATGAGTGGGTTCAGCATGTGAAGTTGATGTTATACCAGACAGAAATCCTTGTATGAAGCCAATGTCCTAATTCACAGACTGCAACAACACTGATCGTGACCACCTTTTAAGAACGGCTCTAGACCTTACCTAGTCCCAGACCTAGGAAAGATAACACTACCTTACCCCTCGTCACTTTCTGAGCCCCTCACCTCCACTGATACTTTTGGTACAGTGCCTAAGGTTCCTGGCAGCATGGTGTGAGTGGAGAAGTCATATTTTGCACCGTAGGTATTGCAGTATATATATAACACATATTTACTTTAGAAGAAATAGACACTGGGTTTAATCCTGGCCTGAGAAGAAGGTTTGAATGTCAGCACAGCAGGTGGAGATCTGCACAGGATATGAAGCTTCCACGGGCCACGTCTGAACTCTCTGCAGGTTTCACTTCTCTGAGAAGGAAGCAAGATTCTGCCGGACATGTTAAAACTTCAGCAGACGGGTGCGCATCAGTTTACTTCTGTTTTTCCAGAACTAAGATGAAAAACTACTAAAGGAAGCTGCTGATCATCCATCACTCTGATTTTATACTAAATTAATATTAGGCTCCAACAACAATCAGGCCTATTTAATCTAACTTATTTGTGTGTTTAATGGAGAACATCAAGGAATTGTTACACACAATCCTAGGGGGCTCTCATGTATCTGTGGGGGACGGATTTGGGGCTTTTATTGTTGAATTTGAATGGATTCACAAAGAGACTGGAAGCCTTGAAAGAGGGACTCTCCCCTCAGAGAAAAATGCTTTCTGCGCCTCGCAGGTTTTTGGTGTTCTGAGGAAAATGGCTGCATTGATTTAACCAGGCCTGACTGAATACCGGGGACGGTCCCATGTGGTCTGTCCCTCTCCCGCCGCTTTCATCTGCAGTCTCCCTCTCCGGCTGCATCTGCATGTTTTCTGACTGAACGTAGCCCAACGTGAGGACGGATGTGTCACCAGGTCCCCGCTGATAGCTGCCACACACCTCACCTGGAAGCAGAGTGCAGAGACGGGGGGGGGGGGGGGGCAGCCGGCTTCCTCCGCAGAAGATAAAAACACAAACATGAATTGTTATTATTATTATCCTATCTCCCGTTTCTCAATTCGGCCCCGAGTATCCAGCCTCCCTTCCCCTGTGGGTTGTCAATAGAGGAGGCGAGAGCCGGCAAATCTGTCTGTTTATATACATCACATCAAGAGCAAATATTAATGCTCAATTTCCTAGCAGTGGGCCATCCCACAATGCATTTATCCTCTGCAAATAGCAATGTCACGCCAACTCTGGGGAGAGGCGTCAGCTCAAATGTTATGAATAACTTGATCAAATTACACGGCATCGCGAGAGGGGAATAATAAGGCTGCTGCCTGAAGGGCCCGGCCAGGTGACGGCACCCAGCCAGACACCATGCCTGGAACTAAATGAAGCTGTTAGGAAATGCTACAGGTCGTCAGGAGGTGCCCCCCCCCACCCCCCAGGGCTCGCCATCTGCTGACATATGAAATATCATGACAGACAAATGTAAAGTACTTATTATTTTAAACAGAAGTTGGACTTAATGATCCATTTTCCTGGGAATTAAACTTTAACAGGTGGGTTCAAGAATTCATGGCTCTTTTCTGTTCTTGGGTAAACAAATGCATTCTTTAATTTAATTCTTTTTATCGAGTTTCTCTTAAAACAAACCGAACAACTAATCGAACAAATAGGTCCAATGCCACCTCTGCTCCGTGTCAGGGTAAAAGCTTAAATCATTATGTTTCAGCAAAATATTCCACTCAAACTTTTTTCTTCACAGCGAAGTAATTCAATTATAAATCCAATATCTTTTCTCCCTATGCCAAATGTCAAGCTGTGCCTGAGTTAATCCTGACTCTGTGCAGAACCCGTTGGTTTTGGCCACAGAGTCGTGGACGGTGGCGTCACGGCTCGCCCGGCTGTGGTTCTGCATGAGGATCGATACAGACGTTATCAACCCCTCTACATCTGACCTCACAAAAGGTCAACCAGGGCAGCAGCCGCACTGTACATGGACTGTACTCCCCTCTCGTCCCTGTGCAAACAGGAAACACACGACTTCTACACCCGAAGCAGGCCGAGTGTTTAGAATTACTCCCTCGGAATGAGCCTTGACAAAAACAATATTTACAGTGGAAAATCAAAAGATGGTTTTCATAAAAAGCGTTTCCGTGCTCGCCGGCCTCGACTGAAAGGAACGCTTTGTTCTGAAGCAGATCCAAACACCTGTTAATAAAGCTTTAAGAGAGCATCTCATTAATCATCAAAGATATTTGCTAAAGGATTTCAGTCATCGCCCGGGTTCTGCCTCACTAATCTCTGTCTCATATTTATCACAAGTATATCACCAAGGAGCCTGTGAGGCTTAAAATCGGGCTGGAGCGAGTTTGCCGTTTATTTTAGTAGGAATATAATATATATATATGAAAACATATCACCACAAATGGAAAACTCTCATTAATTAAAAAGTATGAGCGTGATATGTTCTCGGAAGGTATAAGGTCACAGCCCACACACGGAATATAAACTGTAACTAAACCGGAAATATCAGAAATAAGTAGTTCATCATGTTTGTGTCTGTAGAATATATATACATCCAGATTTTAAAGGTCAGGGTCACAATTCTGGATCTGTATCATAGACTATAAGTTAAGAACAACTTCCGATTGTACAAAAAAGTATGCTTAAATATCTTAGATACGGGAACCACCCTTAAAATGACAGAAAACGTATTTTCCAAATACTGCAGCCGGCCACCAGGGGAGCAATCCAGATTATTTGGCTTCATATACAGTCTATGGTTTTCTATTTAGAAAGTCCCCTTTCATAATTTCTTTATATAATAGTAATTTTAAAAAGTTTTATCTACATTGCATCGACTTTATTAAATTCCTTTAACCTTAACTCTTGGCCTGACCCAAAACTTTCCACTAGCCTTCAGTCTTTTAAAACTTCATTAGAGCAATTAAACTAGATGAAATTGTACTCATATAATATTGTATTATAATAATTATTGTCTGTTTTTTCAATAGTGAAATATGAGAGAGTCTCGCCTCAGGAACAAAAGCTTTAACCTGGTCCTGCAACTTAATATGAACTGAATTAAGAACTAGGAAATTTATTATTCAAAGTGTGTTATTGATTTTCTTTTGAACAGTGTATTTGTTCTGCTTAGTTTTGCTATATTTGCTATATTACATTTTTAATAAGTGTCTATCTCGTTTATTAATCAAGTTTTATTATTTTTGAAATGTATCTGACATTAAATGACACTAATAAATAAATATCAATAAAGAATTCGGTTCTGAGCCGTGACAGCGAATCTCAGATCCTCTAATCTCGCCGATCGTGACCTCTCGACCTTTGCGTTGAGCCATGGCCTGCTGACTCGGCTAATTATCCAGGAACACGTGCGCGGGACAAGGAAGACGGATGACAGAGTCCCTTCCTCCTTGTTTAAGACTCTGTCACCCTGATTATGTCCCATTCCTCATTGTTATTCATGAGCTGTCTCCACATGTGTGAGGATGCTTTATTGCTACTCTGCCATTCCGGCTGCAATGACTCTGTGATGAGGCTGCGTGGCCTGTAGTCAAGTTCAAAGAGTAATTTGCCTGAGTGTTATTTCAATGGAGTGAAATGGCTTCTCATCACGGGCCTCTTCGCTCCCAGTAACGCCGGGCCGGCGAGCTGCCGCCACACCAGCGTGCACGTGCCTGTCGCTCACGGAATCACGATGAGGCGGCTGTTTAACACGCGATTACACACACACACACACATAAAGCCTGACTGATGCGTCATGTCTTCATACACAAATACAGCAGGAACATTGAGGCGGCTGTGGCTAAGGGGTAGAGCGGTCATCCTCCAACCTGAGGGTCGGTAGCTCGAACCCCAGCGCATGCCGAGGTGTCCCTGGGCGAGATGCTGAACCCAAATGGCCCCTCGTGGATGTTGAACGCACTAATTGGAATTCACTTTGGATAAAAGCGTCTGTTAAATGACATGTAAACATTGCTTACATGTAAAATTCAATCATGTCAACTTTACTGATGATTTGACAACTAAATCCTATGTAAAGAAATGTTTATACGTATGGATGAGTTAGGATTTAGTCAAACTTGTACTTAGACTTTTTAGTTTGGTCAGTGTTTCATCTATTATGATAGAGGAGACAGAGTTCATGACCTATAATGCATCAGCCAGCAGAGAGCGATCGAGAGGTTTGTCCACAACGTTACATCTGCGTCAGGAAATAACCTTAAAGCTTTGAATGATTGTAAAGTTCAGACGGTTAATTCAGTAAAAGTGAGATGGACTGTCAGCTGCAGGTCAACCACACAAACAGATTGACTCTCACCTTTTTGTTCTACGACACAAGCACCAGGGTCACGACCAGCACAGGAGAACGAATGGTGTTTTCTCACTGACCATTGTGTTTGTCAGGGTATAAATAAAGCTGGAATCAGACAGAGCGGTGGCAGGACAGAAAAAAAAGAAAGATGCATCGAGGCAGAAAGTCGAAAGAAAGAGAGAAAGAAAAGGAAAAGCATGTCAATGAAATCGCATAATTGCACCACAGGGAATTTTAATCAATTAGAACTGCAGAGCTAATTAAAGGCGGCATTGTGTTTACTGACTCAGAGCGAAGAGCTCAGGGGGGGGCAAACACACACACACACACACACACACACACACACACACACACAAACACACACTTCCTGTTGACTCAAATGTGGGACATATTGAACCATACACTTGTCTGTCATGGGCTCAATCCTGACTCACACTAGCTTGTCACTTCTTTGCATTGGAGGTTTCACCCAAAAGCTTTAAATATGTAAAGAAAAACAACACACACACAGACACACACACACACACAGACACACACACACACGCACAGACACACACACATTAACTCAAGCTGCTCTTGGACTGAACTCCATTTGAACACATTTTCCTGTAATGTGCCAGAGGGGCTGTATGTGAGAACGCAAATGTCAGCTGCTTCAGAACCTTTCCTGTCAGTCCCTATTAAATTTCAACAAAATGTCCAATTGACCCACTCTCTCAGGACACGTGGAAGACGAAGACGTACACATTTGTAAAGACGTCGAGATTCGAGAGCTTTCGGTGATAAGGGATGTGCTGTATACAAAACATACCTTATGCCACTATACCCTATACCCGAACGCCACCCCTCATCCAGACATTTTCCTGTTTCTGTGAATATCCGATTCTTCCTATGTGAAAAGGAAAACTTGAAGAAATGCCCCGATCCCATTTTTTGGACACGTCTGACTCAGCAATCTCGTAAAAATGTCCCAAAAAATGGGGACCAGACATTTTCTGTAGTTCGTGCCTGAAATCGGCTTCACACACCCACACACACAGACACACACAAACACACACACACACACACACTCGAACAGCCTTTGGCAGACGGATCCATTCACGGACACAAAGCCTCGTCACGCTTTATCTGTCAGCGCCGAGCGGAGAGAGTTGACCCTCTCGAGCAGCCGGGCGCTGAATGTCTAATGGTGTCTGACATTGTCCAAATGGACTCCCATACAGTTCAGAGAAGGTCATTTACATCATTTAGTGCTACTGATGAGATGAATAATAAATGAATTACTGCCCTGATGAATGAGCAGGGGGAGAATCGGGGGGGGGAAAGATGAGTTGCCTGAGACAGGAAGCCTTGCTGCTGGTTGTGATGCAAACAGGTGCTGTGTTTACTGCCTGGCTCACCGAGGGGCCTCGCTCCAGCTGTAACGTTTTCCTGACATCCTCCAGAGTGAAGGTAATTTCATTACCCAGCATCCAAACTCTACATGCTTGACTAGCCGAGGGGAGAGAGGAAATCAATAGACACCATTACCATGGATCTCAGCTGAGGTGTAATGGATACGCACGCGGCCGGGTTGTGTGTGGCCGCGCTTTTTGTCCCACTGTGTGTGTTGCAGTGTAAAACAAACCTCATTTACTGTTGACTAATGAAGATTTAAGAACCTAATGTTTGTCTTTTAGTGAGCAGCTGTCAGGGGCTGATTACGTCGTCACATCACAGAGGAGCCCTCGTCTTACGTTTCCCACTCGTCTCCCTCGACCCGGGCTCCGGCTGAGGGACGACCGACCCCCGCGACCTCGCAGGTTGACGGGAGGAGGAGGAGAGGGAGGAGGAGGAGGAGGTGTTGAGGGAGGAAGTGGAGGAGTCGGACGGGTCAGTGGAGGGAATCTTCACCAGACTCCTCCATCTGCTATCAGAACTGCGTCTGTCTGCTTGGTAATTAAAATGAATCACTAAGAATGACCGACAGGCCTGCTTCTCCTCAGACACACGAGTGATGTGCAGGTCTCAGAGACAAGGCCGTCATGAGAGACATGGTGGCTGCTCCCTCGTTTGTTATCCATGCAGCTCCTCGTCGGCAGCGTGCTGTTTGTTTAACAGGCTTATCTGGCTCCCGCTACGACGCGCACAATTTGTCTTTTAATTTTGAGACAACATCACTTTGCATGTCTCATTTCAGAGACAGTGGGGGACTGTCTCTGCCTCTCTCGATGCTAGCACCCGCGTCCCACTGTGATGTGTGAATTAGAAAAACACGATCCCGACAGTCACAACTGAGCAAGCAAACATCCTCGTATATCCACTCACCACATGCTGGCCTTTGTGTTTGAATCACGAAAAAGACAATCTCCATAAACTTCTGCCAATAGAGACAATTACTCAGATATATTCAGAGATGAGTCACTTCAGTGGCAATGTTATAAAATATCATTTGTATTTCTTTAGTTTTTACAGCCAGGAACTTATTTCCTTCTTTTTTGCTATAAAGAACAACTTCTTAGTCCCTTCATCAAATCTCAGGATTCCACACATTTTCAAAACAATACATATTTCAAACTAATTATGGGAATTAAAAGGCAAGGAAAGAATTCAGTTTTTCCCCTATTTACCAGAGGGTTCCGGGTTCAAATCCCTGTTCTGCCAGGGTCTTACTGTGTGAAGTTTGCATATCCTTCCTGTGTCCAGTTGCTCCAGCTTCCTCCCACACTAATGATTGTGTCCATTATTTTCATTATTACTTTAAGATATCAGAAAATAATGATTAATTCTGAGCAACAGGAACGGGCCATATTTATTAATTTATATATTGTTATAAGTTATTTATTGCCTACATCACTAATGTGTGTAACAGGAAATTAAAGTAGAGGAGAAAACACGAGTAACACTGTTGAAGTGGGACAACGTCTATGGTGAAGGATGAATCTATAAGATTTACTGCAGAACCATATCTCAGACTTCTCTGAGAAATTTATCGGTAGACATCTGAAAAGCTCTGGTCCGATGCTTCATCTCGGCAAACAGGTTTCCACCATGAATCAGCACGGATGACATCAGATAAATCCACCTCGGCAGCAATATGTGCCGTGACCTCTCCCGTGTCTCGTGCTCCTGCAGTGATTCAGATGTTGGCAGATTTGTCCAAAAGAAAAAAGTAGAACAAATCATCCCGCAACTTAGAGGAGGTGCGAAGCAAAGCGCCTGTTGTCGGGTTGATTAAAGTGCACGTATGGAAACAAGTGGGTGGAGAACAGTAAAGTGTGAAGAAGAGTTCAGATGCATAGATATTGAATAAATGCCGATCCTATTTCTTGCCATCGAAGGCAGAGGTGGTGTTGCCACATCTCAGCAAACCTTTAATAAACATCATTCATCTTTCACTTCCTAGTGTTTACAGCTGTTCTCCCTGCAGAGCCAACTCAACAGAGCTCCTATTGGATGAAGACAAATCAAACACACTAGTATTTCTCTTACAGGACATCGTCCAGACTTCAACGCAAAGACAAAGACAAGTGCTCAAACAAGTCGGCCTGGACAATCTGTTAAAGATGCTGTGAGAGAAAGCCGTCACGATCCGGGTCATATAGTTCAGACGCCTGTAAGTGTCGGTAACGTGGTGCAGTGATGCTAGATTTGGCTGCACCACCTAACAGCGCTAACCAAACATGAAGAAACCGGTATATAGCCGCCATGGTGGTTGTTCTTTCTAGCACATGCTCATTACACAAAGCAACAGAGGGTGTGAAGGAAACTGTGACGTCCTCATCTCCCAAAATGTGTCATAGTGACATAAAACACAGTTTGCACATGAATGGATGATTTGTATTTATCACTAGCAGTATTTCTCACATTCTACTTTGCATTTATCTTCTTAGTTATATTCTATTTTAGCTCATAATCTGTATTGGAGGTGCATACATTTTTTCATGTGGTTTCTTTCTAAATAATTTTGACCATGGTTAGATTTTTACACATTTGTCATTGTATGTATCTGATAGGAAAAAAGTTAATTTATCTAAATATCTGCATTAATGTGGACAGTCACGCTGCTTCACTGATATCTGCAGGATCCTCGCTCATCACAACTGACCAGCTGTTCTCTGAAGAACTCTCCGGGCCGGGAGAGCAGTGAGACAGGAGGGAAAGACATTTCTTTCTCCACCTCCCTCGTGTATTTCCACAAACTCTCGTTCACACACTCGTTTCCTCACACTTTCCACTCGTTCTCCTGCAGCTCTGTGGGGTCCGTCTGAAGGTTGCCCCTGAACGGCAGCAGTGTGTGTCTGTGTGTGTGTGTGTGTGTTAGATGTTTAAAGAACCTGTTGTATTGATTTAGACTGCAGGGCCCAGCTGTCAGCAGCCACTGGTCCCAGTGAACGGTCCAGAGACGTGCAGCTGAAGGGGAATAGATTTCGGAGTTAACACCGTATTTCTTCTCCAGCTGGAGCTGCAGTCTCAGGCCAAATCAAAACAGCCATTAAATCATTATTAACACTGACATGAATTAAACTGGAAAATGTTAGTTTGGTTAACATATTGTTCCATTTGCAAAGTAATAATAATATATTTTAAAGACGTTTAGCATTCTCTATGTATCACCAAACATTTAGCTAACCATTAGCTTCCCTTATGTTACTTTTTAATGATTAATACTGATAAAATAAATGATAATTCCCTCATTATATACTCACCATCAAGGAGTGGAAGAAGTGTTTCAGTCCATAAAACACTTTTGTTGTTTCAGGTGTAAACAGAGTGACATAAAATACTTTTTAACAAAGGAAGAAACATAAATTAGCATATCCGGCTAACTTCTGTAGCCGCTAGCTACGTTAGCAGAAGGCGGGAGTCACGCGCTCTCTCTTCTCGCTTAGTCCCGCCCCTCAACCAATCATATTGTGAGAAAAGGAAGGACTCTATGAAAGAACCAATCAGATTAATGAAACGCAGGTAAGGTAAGAGTGTGTCACTTCCTGTTGATGGTGTGTTCCCAATCAAACTGTAGAGAAAGTTACGTTCTTAAAGTCACAGAACCTTTTAAGACATCACCTGTTTTAGATTGTTTTTCTAAAAAGATTAATTTTATAATTATATACTTTAACTCTGGGGCTTTTATACTTTTGTATATTTTGTAACTCTAATGTGCATGCACACTGGATATTGTCTAATACATTAGTGGTGGTAAATAAAGTCAGGGAATCAACAAAGTGACTACAATTAATTTATAGTTGCTGAAACATTTTAATCATAAATTCAGATTTATATTTAGATTCACACCAGAATATATAAGTTCTTCTTTGGGTCATTTCCCGACTGTACAATTTTTTTTTTTTTAAGCCAGCAGAGAATCCCTCGGTGTGTGATGAATTTCCGAATTTCATAGCAATTCCTCTGACAATAGGAAAATGTACATTTAAATATAAATCCAGGTATTTAAATCTACTGACCTGTGCTGCACCGAGAGGAGAAACAGAGGGAGAACCAGCGTTATGCTTCACCAGGACCCAGTCGGTCGGTTCCTTAGTGAGTCCAGGCTCATCCACACTTTTCTCATTAGCGGACCAGAGTATCTGACATTCTGAGCGGGCGAGAGAAGAGAGAGAGCAGCACTCTCCATCGACTCCCTCACCTCTGAACCGGCTCTGTCAGGCCGACAGACTCAAACTCTTCATTATCCTGTTGTCTCCGTCTGTGTTGTTCCACTGAGTTTACTGGATTAATCTCTGTACGGTTAAATGGGTCTTTTTCGTGCGTGTCTCAGAGTTCTTTTGTCGACCGACCTCTGTGCAGCTGTTGGCATTTAAGTATGTTTTCTGACATCTAGTTCAATCTCAGCCATTAGGAAGGAGTCAAGCTGCTTCCCGTTTGGCTGCAGACAAAAGCAACCATTGTTTCCATACACTGATTTGTGCAAATCCATCTGTTTCTGTCAGAGTGTTTTTTTTATGCCTGGTGTGGATCAAATGAAACACTTGTTAGATCCTGTGTGAGCGTCTGAATTCCACGTTTCATCAGCTGACACATTAAGAGCTGCATCCCGGGCACAATGCATTTAATTACCCCTCAAATACAGTCGCAACCAACCGAAGGGAGATAACACGTTTATGATTATTTGAGTAATTATTTAGATGTAAAGATTGTGGACATCACGGGTGTAAACAGAATTAAAACAGTGTCAGTGTTTCCCCTCAGAGAACATGGCAGAAGATTCAGTTTAACCTCATTCACAGTTCTAACATGTAAAGTTCTTCGTTCCTTCAGTTCTGATGTGGCCGAAAAAAAGAACCTCCTGCCGGGTTCCTTCAGGTCAACTAGTTTCTCTCCTTCCATCACTGCAGATGAAACCGTGAGATCACCGGCCCCCCCCCCACACACACACACTCTCTCCTCCGCCAGCTTCCACGTGTCCATGGCAACATTTCAGTTTAGTATTGATTTTACCATTTGAACACTTTGCAGATCTTGTTAGGCCTTATTATTGCCTGAGCGAAATGTCCTCCTTCACCCACTGGACTGTGCTTCTGGTTTGAAGCTGTGCAGGCTCCATTAGGGACCGGCCCCGGCCTATTTGGGCCCCAATAGAAACCCTGTAATGGTGCCATTAGAGCAGGTAGATTAGTCACGCATGCGGGCGCGCTCACATGTACCGGCACCGGGTTACACGCCGGTGCTGTGAGTGCAGCCAGAAAAAGAAAGAAAATCTCAGATTACAGAGAAAGTGCCGGCGCCAAAAGGTCATAGGGAGTTTGTCTCCGTGTCTCATGATGCTCTAATGTGACTCGTACTGTACGTGGAGATACATAATTCAACCTGATGAGGCCGAATGATTAAGAAAAGACATTACGGACAAATGAGTGTGCGGTAATTGAACTGCTGAGGCAGAGGAAACAAATAACAGAGAAGCACGAGGAAGACGGAGGAGGAGGGAATTTTATTAACATCACTACGGACAGAAACATAATTAAATTAATGAACGCAGATTATGGAAAGTGATTTAGAAGATGGTGGCAGTGAAGCAAGTCTCAGGTAGAAGAGATCTGTAATGCAGAAGTCACATGTGTGCGTGGGAGGCATCGATGGACGGGCTGCTCAATCACTTTGAATGTGGGGGGGGGGGGGGGGTGAACCTGGTGTTTGTGGAATGTATTTCCTGTGTTCGTCCTTTTAGCTCCACACGTTAAAGACGACTCTGTTGTTTGATCCCAAGCAGTTAACTGTGATTGTTTATTGTGGTTATGATGATCGTTGCATGTGTTGACAGAAGATAGAAATAAAACCAACCAGGTTTCCTGCTGTTAAATTATGATCCCACGACTGAAATACTCCCATTAATATAACATCATATAGTATTTCTCCTTCGCTGTGTGTGGCTTTAATTCAGTGCAGTTTCATTTCATGTTTTTACTACAAGTGGATGTTGTTAACACAATATTCTCTAACTTAAGAATGCAAATTGGGGGCAAATTGCTTTTTGAAGAATGGATGGAAATAAGTGAAGTTAGCAGACAGAGGCAATTTGAGGAGAAACATATTAATAAATGCAGTTATTCAGTGTTCAACATTTTATTTGTCACTAGTTTGGTATTGAATTGGAGTGGAGAGAACTAAATATGCACAAATGAATACCTTCAGAATATTGACCCACCATCCAAACCCTCCAATAACATCAGCTGCTATCAGACCACATCATGAGAAATGTTTATATTTTCTGCCTCAACTGAATCAACTATTTCCTTGATTATTAAAAATTGTAATATGTAAAATATATCTATTATGTATTATTTTGATCTCATTTCAAATTCATTCCTCTTCCACACACGGTTCAATACGACAGTAAATCATGTTTTCTAATAATGAGGCCGTTCTTTAGTCATTAATAAATCTTTCAGGTTTTGCTTGCATAATAGATGAAATGTCCTCCAGATCAGCCAAGTGGGAAATCACCTAAATGACGATATGAATGTCAGACTTGATCCCTCGTCTCCTCGTCCACTGCTTCTGTCAATACTGCAGCCGGCTCTCCGCTCCCTGTAGGCGCCATTTCCAGGTCTTGTTTTGATTTCTTCACATGAAATATATGGCTCCATCTTTAAAGGCCGGGGGGGGGGCTGACCTTTCCCTGCCACTCAATAAAATGAACCCCACTTTTATCACGAGAACCCGCAGGAAAAATTAATGCCTCATTTCCTGCTGTTATTTTTTCTATAAAACCATCGACTCTGGGCGACTCCGTCGTTAATGTTGTGTTGCTCTGGGTTTTATTGCCGTGTGTGAATATTGCAGGTTTGTTAAATGTGAATCTCAGGGTTCTGATGAAACTCAGGCTTTGATTTTTGACATTATAAAACAAATGATTCTGTTCAAAAGCTGCTTTCAGACAGTCAGTTGCTTCTGACGGTGTGTGGACGTGTCACAGGTTGAAAAAGGAATTCCTCAGGGACAGTAGTTTGTCCCTCAGAGTTACCGTAGCTTAATTTTCTAGGCTCACTTGCACCTCAGGCTTTTTTTCCTGTGCGTGAACTGAAAGTGTGAAAAACATCCGACTGCAAACTGTTCTGCTTCGTGGTGGCAGCCCCACGTTAATTGATTTTCTCACTTCCTGCAGACTCAGTATTGATTTCATGTGTGTGAGTCGAGTGTCCACATCATCACTGACACAGCTCCAGGTCCCAGCTCGCTGCGCTGTTCACCATTCAAAACCACATGTGTTGGATAATGATGCAGACGGCAGCAGTTTGGGGACAAACTCACGTGTTCGATGCTGAGCGATGGGTCGTCCACACGACGAGGAGCTGAGCACTAAAGAGCTGGACAGAGTTTTAATTAATGGCTCCTCTCCAAGGTCGGAGTCTTCATGTCAGTGAGCGGAGGCCCGAGAGCTGATGGATCACATTCTGCTCACTGTCACAGTCAGGTGACCCACATCGATCCGCCTCTGAGGCCTGCGCCAGATATCTATCTATCTATCTATCTATCTATCTATCTATCTATCTATCTATCTATCTATCTATCTATCTATCTATCTATCTATCGTTCTATCTATCTATCTATCTATCTATCTATCTATCTATCTATCTATCTATCGTTCCATCGTTCTATCGTTCTATCTATCGTTCTATCTATCGTTCTATCTATCTATCTATCTATCTATCTATCTATCTATCTATCTATCCATCTCTCTATCTCTATCTATCTATCTATCTATCCTTCTATCTATCTATCTATCTATTTATCTATCTAACTAACTATCTATCTATCTATCTAACTATCTATCTAACTATCTATCTATCTATCTATCTATCTATCTATCTATCGTTCCATCGTTCTATCGTTCTATCTATCGTTCTATCTATCGTTCTATCTATCTATCTATCTATCTATCTATCTATCTATCTATCTATCTATCCATCTCTCTATCTCTATCTATCTATCTATCTATCCTTCTATCTATCTATCTATCTATTTATCTATCTATCTATCTATCTATCTATCTGTCTATCTATCTATCTATCTATCTATCTATCTATCTATCTATCTATCTATCTATCTATCTATCTATCGTTCTATCGTTCTATCGTTCTATCTATCGTTCTATCTATCGTTCTATCTATCGTTCTATCTATCTATCTATCCATCTCTCTATCTCTATCTATCTATCTATCTATCCTTCTATCTATCTATCTATTTATTTATCTATCTATCTAACTATCTATCTATCTATCCTTCTATCTATCTATCTATCTATCTATCTATCTATCTATATATCTATCTATCTATCTATCTAACTATCTATCTAACTATCTATCTATCTATCTATCTATCTATCTATCTATCGTTCCATCGTTCTATCGTTCTATCTATCGTTCTATCTATCTATCTATCTATCTATCTATCTATCTATCCATCTCTCTATCTCTATCTATCTATCTATCTATCCTTCTATCTATCTATCTATCTATTTATCTATCTAACTAACTATCTATCTATCTATCTACCCTTCTATCTATCTATCTATCTATTTATCTATCTATCTATCTATCTATCGTTCTATCTATCTATCTATCTATCTATCTATCGTTCTATCGTTCTATCGTTCTATCTATCGTTCTATCTATCGTTCTATCTATCGTTCTATCTATCTATCTATCCATCTCTCTATCTCTATCTATCTATCTATCTATCCTTCTATCTATCTATCTATTTATTTATCTATCTATCTAACTATCTATATATCTATCCTTCTATCTATCTATCTATCTATCTATCTATCTATCTATCTATCTATCTATCTATCTATTTATCTATCTATCTATCTATCTAACTATCTATCTAACTATCTATCTATCTATCTATCTATCTATCTATCGTTCCATCGTTCTATCGTTCTATCTATCGTTCTATCTATCGTTCTATCTATCTATCTATCTATCTATCTATCCATCTCTCTATCTATCTATCTATCTATCCTTCTATCTATCTATCTATCTATTTATCTATCTAACTAACTATCTATCTATGTATCTATCCTTCTATCTATCTATCTATCTATTTATCTATCTAACTAACTATCTATCTATCTATCTATTTATCTATCTAACTAACTATCTATTTATCTATCTATTTATCTATCTAACTAACTATCTATTTATCTATCTAACTAACTATCTATCTATCTATCTATCTATCCTTCTATCTATCTATCTATCTATCTATCTATCTATCTATCTATCTATCTATCTGTCCGTCCATTCCTTTATCATTATTCATTCACCCTTTACATTATAAATTCTTTATATATTCATCCATTCTATAACTGATCCATCATCTATCAGTTTGTTTAACCAACCTGTCATTTATCCACTCATCCATTCCTCAACCTATTCTATCAATCCTCCATTATCCATCCATTACTTTACTCCTACATCCGTCCATCAATTTGCCCGACCAATTATGCATCCATCTAATATTTGATCCCTTCCTCCATTCATCCATCTACTCGCTCACCGACCCTTCTAATTATCCATCTATCCAATATTTGATCCATTCTACCGTTCATCCATCCATCAGTTCACCAATCCATAAACCCAGTTACCTATTTATCCATCATTCAGTCATCCATCCATCATCTGTCCTTTCACCCACCTGCACCACATCACTATGAGGGATACTTTCATTTGTAAATGTGTTTTTTAAAGAGACTCAGAGGAGAAACAGTACTTCCTGCTTCCTGCTGAGTCCAGGAGTTGGGACGGTGAAGGTCTGATTTCCTGTGTGACTAAATCTGGACTTTAAAAAGGGAACGATGGGGTGGGGGGGGTGGGGTGGGGGGTCTGTGTCGGTTCAGCTCCTCAGTCTGGAGCCAGTGACGTTCTGTCACCGCACAGCTCCAGGTGACCGACGGGCAGCGACCCCTGATACCATCGTCAATTAATCACAGTCAGACCTGAGGAGCCTTAACGAGGACTGAAGGCTGCCGGAGGGAAACGTGTCGGGAAGAAGCAGCTTCGGTTAAAGGCATCGAAGCTGCAGCTGAAATTAACTAAAGCAACATGGAGCGTGAGATCAGGTTCTCGGGAGGAGACGTTCTACTCCACCCAGAGTGTCGATGTAAAACCTGACATTAAATACACTATATGATACTTTCTACCAGGGCCGGGTCTAGACAGGCATGTATGAGGGGGCAGCCACAAATCTTGAGGGGGCATTGTGCCTAACCCTAACCCTAACCCTATTTAGTTGGAGGGGGCACAACATTTATTTGAGGGGGCCAGGCCCCCTTTTGCCCCTGCCTAGACCCGGCCCTGCTTTCTACAGTGCTTTATTTTGAAAAACACAAACAGGATCTTTTCAGTTATCTCATATTTACTTTTAAATCTTTTATTCAAACCTGCAATGCAATTCTTTGGTCACTTGGTGGCGGTATAAGCAAAGATGCTAACACAACACTGACGTACTGTGTTGTCTTTTTAATTTGATGCTGTGAGACTAAATTTTCACTTCCTACAAAAGTGAAGCCAAAATGTTTAAAGCAAGGTTGCTGCCATTTTACACTGATGATGTCATTCTAGCCAAGTTTATATAATTAAATAACAAATAAAAACCAAACTTACTAGTGTGATTAAATATGGAAACGTGTGCTTGACTCCGTCTTCACTCGACTCTTATTATAAACGTTCCTTCTTACCGGCCGAGCAGCTTTAGCGAGACTTCCTGCAGAGGAAGCTTCGCCTCAGCTTCGAGTCAAACCTGCATTACAGTTTTTCTCCATTGCTTTGGCTCATTTCACGAAACACAAATGACATTCTCAAAACAACACGTGCAAACCTCTAAACCACTGGGCACTGGTTCACAACAGATTGGAATATCTCATTCCTTTAATCAAATTGCAACTGTATTAGCACATCCTTGCAATGACAAGTACAATTTCCAACAGCTTGCACAAATTTTAAATTAATTAGGCCACCTTTGCAAACGGTTAAGTACAATTGCCTTCAGTTAGCCCAATTACCAATTGAATATATATTGCTGGTGAAAACTGACTGTCGCTTCTCAGTCAAGTGGTTGTTCTCTGCAGAACATGTTGGCATAATTTCATTGTTTACATCATCACCTGCACAATAGTTCACTCCTCTGTCAAAATCGTACAGGCACATAATACCATGAAAAACATCATGGTATATACTGTAATAAGGATATCTTGGATCATTGGCTTAATTTTCAGGTGCAACTAGAACTTTGGTAATGAAGGTTGAGTTTCACACATCTGATCACCAGTCACACAGTAAGTTTACAGTTTGTCTCCATTGCTTTGGCTCATTTCACGAAACAGAAATGACATTCTCAGAGCTCGAAATGCAATTGGCAAAATAGCTCATATGGTTCAGCACAACTACATAGATCACCTTCAAAAGTTCATATCTCACTATATCAAATTTTAGTTTTGATGTGCTTATTGTTTGACAGTATATTGTGCTGTACACATTTTCTGTTACTGTAAGCACGATGTATGGCAATTACTGTAACAATTTACATGGCAGTATGAGTTCAATAAACATATTTTATGTGAAACCTTGAATAAATATTTTTTCTGTTTGATACACATAATATTCTGGAAAGAAAACATCTACTGTAACCATTCAGTGACCATTCAAGGACTGAGCCAAGATTGAAATGTGCACACGAGGGATATTTCTATGGTCCACTGCCATACTGACCAAACATCTAAACATTTTGATCTGTAGTGTTGAAACAATGCCAAAGGGACTTTTCATTTTGGGGGCACTGACTATTTGAATGAGAAAAGGATTTAGTTTTGACTGATGAGTTTGCTGTTTTGGGAGAGATATGACCTTTTGCAGGTGTGCTAAGGAGTTTTGCTGAACCATCTATGTTATTTTGAGAGATGAGCCACAGCAAGCGAGAAGGAAATTTTCATTTTGGGGGCACTGACTATTTATATGAGAAAATTATTTGCTTTTGAAACTTGAGTTAACTGTTTTGGGTGAGATATGACCTTTTGAAGGTGATCTATGTAGTTGTGCTGAACCATATGGGCTATTTTGCCAATTGCACTTAGAGCTCTGAGAATGTCATTTCTGTTTCGTGAAATGATCCAAAGCAATGGAGAAAAACTGTAAGTCCAAAGTTTAAACTAAATGCAATAAACTGGTATTAGACGTGAGACCAGCAGCCGGAGACTGGGTCACACTGGGAAACAGTCACACAGAAACACAGAGCTCAACTCAGAACAGCTCAAAAGTCTAATTTCACTTTTTACAAAACTCTAAACTGACTTTTTCTTCATGCAGGAGAGAGGACGTGAGAAGTATTGATCTCAAATTTAATACAATTTCAAAGGTTCTTACAAAGCGTTTTTCTTTTTTACTGATGATTTTGATAAGTGCTTCAATTACTGTGTTTTTTATTTCTGTCTTGTTTTTGTTTCGTTGCCTTGTCATTTATTTTTCTTTTGAGTGCAAAAGTTGAACGAAGGAGGGATGAATAAAAGAAACGATATAACTTTTAAATTCTGATAACTGATAATTACTTTTCTAAGTGCATGTTTCATAAAGACGTGTTGTTGTAGGTGAGTGAAGATAAAGAACAGGACCTGTTGAGGAGCTTTATCTCAGAGGCGTCATCCTGCTGCTCGTTGATCCTCTATCACCACCTAGTGGACGGTTTAACAGAGAACAGCACTTTTACACTGCTTATGTATCTATATTGTGTTTCATGTATGATTTGTGTTTCAGTGCAACACAACATCAAAGAGAACTTGACTGTATTCTACTGATTCCTTGTTAATGTCTTCATTCCAACTCAGTATATAAACTGTTCAAATCAACAAACTGAGCTGTTCTCGTGACTGAGACTCAAAGTCTGTTCCTCCTCATTTCCTTTTTACACAAAGGCTGAAGTGTTAATTGCTCGAGGTTCATCTGCTTTTCTTCATCCGCCTCTCCCCCCCCCCCCTCCCTCCCTCGTCTGCTCCTTTTGTTTCACGACAAAGGAAATTAGCCACATGTGAGTAAATTGTGCGATTGCAGTAAAAAAAAACAATCAAGTGGAATAAAAAAAATCAAACATCAAAGTGAGAGAGAGGAAACAACAACACAAACTGATGAATATGTTAAACACACTTTATAGTTGATTTGTCGTTGGTCGTTAATTTATTAGTTAATCTATAAATAATGAACAGATTTTTTTTTGCTTGCTCAGAGAAATAATAATGTTCTGTAATGTTATACGATATATTGACATAAGTATATTGACACTCAAGATCACATTGGAGGCGGAAAACTTTCCAGAGATGCAAATGTGAATAAAATAAGGTAAATATGATAATTCACATTGAAACTCACAGTGTCGTTGATCGATCTACAATGAAACACAATTATGGATTTAGTTTGTGACGTGCAAGTTAACACACGGTCGACAGTGTTAGAGTGTTAGACAAAAGAAACAGGTTCAGCTATAAGAGACATTTTTTATAGAAAAATATATAATAAAAAATATATAATATATAAAATAGAGCTCAATATAAATCAAATATAAAAACAAATATAATACTTTTGACATAAAGCGTGTGAGGGTATAAGTAGAAAAGGCCAAAGTGACCAATAAACCTAGTGATAGAAACGTCTGTTTAGAATCTTTAACAGTCGACACATTTCTCTGGTCTCACAGTTTTCTTCTTCACATTAAGATGTCGTACACAAACAGATAATCACAGTTTCATGTGTGTAAACAAACGATACAGATGAGTGGTTGGTGAGAAGCTTCAGGTTTTCATTGAGCCGTGTTTGGAGACAGAGCGTCTCCGGCTCCCTCGGACAGGTGAACCCTCTCGTGTCTCCTGGAGTCGCTGCGGTTGATGAACTCCTTCCCACAGACGCCGCAGCGGTACGGCCGCTCCCCGCTGTGGATCAGCCGGTGCACCTTCAGGCTGTTGGTGTGAGTGAACCTCCTGCCGCAGACATTGCAGCCGAACCTCTTCTCTCCGGAGTGGCTCCTCATGTGTATCTTCAGGTTGCTGGGGTTGCTGAACCTCTTGTCGCACTGATCGCAGACGTAAGGCTTCTCCCCCGTGTGGACGCTCATGTGATATTTGAGTCGCGTCGTGCGGCGGAACTCTTTCCCGCACACGTTGCAGGCCGACAGCTGCCCCGGCTTCCTCCCGGTGTGGAGCCTCATGTGGTTCTGAAGCGCGCTGGCGTGGCTGCAGCGCTTGCCGCACATCTCGCAGATGTAGGGCATCTCCCCCGTGTGCGTCAGCATGTGGTGCTTCAGGGCGCTCTGGTGACTGAGGCCTTTACCGCAGACCTCACAGGTGAAGAGCTTCTCCCCGGCGTGTTTGCTCAGGTTTAGTGTGAGGAGGCTCCGGTCGCTGCAGCCGGGGCCGAGCAGGTCGCAGCCGGTCTCCTTCTCCATGTGAGTCACCCGGTGAGTCGCCAGCGACGAGGACGAGAGGAAACTCTCTCCACACATCTCACACACGAAGTCTCTGACTCCTGAATGAAGGTTCTCGTGATCGGACAAACTCTGTCTGCTCTGGAAAGTCTCCGGACAGAGCGAGCAGACAAACGTCTTGTTCAGGGCACAACACCAGTGCCGCTGAAACGCCAGCGTGTCGGTGAAGTGGGTCTCACACAGCGTGCACACGTGGGTGTCCACTGTCTTCAGGCTGTGCTGACGCATGTGTCTCACGAAGGTGGACTTGTAAGCAAACTCTGTCCCGCAGTCGGGGCATCGGTGCAGCTTCTCTCCGGTGTGACGGCGTGAATGTGCGATGAGCCCGGCGAGCACCGAGAAGCTTTTGCCGCAGTGAGAGCAGAGGTGAGGCTTGGAGTGGCTGCGTCGGTGTCTCTCCATCAAACACTTCAGAGCGAACGTCTTGTCACATGAGGGACACTTGACCGATCCACTCGTCTTCTTCTTTGTGATCTGGGATGTGGAAGCGTCGGTGAAGTCCTCCCTGACATCGGAGGCCGGCTCAGGGGCCGATTCAGGAACCGGCTCTGACCTGAGGTCTGTTAATAAAACGTCAGGTTCAAACTGAGATCCACAGATTCTCTCTTCATGTGAAGCTGAGACAAAAAGAGAACTTTTTTAATGCCAATGCAAAGAATCAACCAATTAAAGCTTCTTTAAAATAGTTGAACTCACAGTCTGATACTGAGAAGCCTTTAAAAGTCTCTGTATTTCAAAAGGAAATCAGACCTTTGTGATTCACTCTCTTCTTCTTCTTCTTTATTCCTGGTTCCCGTCCTCCCTCCATCTTCTTTCTTCTGACTGTTGATTCTGTAATTAACAAAAAAGAGCATTCAGCTAATTATGATACAGAGAATGAAGACGTCACGGCCTCTTCAGCCGTCAGGGAACTCACTCGCCGGCGGCTTCATGCTCGACTGGTTGCTCTCCTCACTCGGCTCCTCTTCCTCCTCGTCTTCACACGTCGACTCCTTCAGGATCGTCAGGATTTTCTCCACCGCAGCTTTGGTCCATGTTTCCATCAGCGCTGCAAACTGGTTCTGAAGAGACACAGGGGAGATCAAGAGGAGAAGGTCTGTGTGATTCTTAAAACAATTAATTTACTCAAGAAGTTATGATAAGCCAAAATCTGAATACTTATCTAAATAATTCCCAGCTGTATTCTGTGTTAAACATGGTTATTAATGGAGAATATTTAAGTTTAATAAAGATTTTAAATTTTTGGACAACAATGTAATTTCCAGACATCAATTTGAGCTCTTAAGAGTTTGTTTTGCCAAAATATTCATACATTTCATCAACTTCATATATACAGATATATATATATATACATAGTGTGTATTTGGAGAAGATTTGTGTGTGTGTGTGTGTGTGTGTGTGTGTGTGTGTGTGTTACCGTTGTGTCTCCATTCTGCCTCTGTGGACTCACTTCCTCCTGCACTTCCTCCACCTCCTCCTCCCTCTTCACTGCAGCCGGAGCAGAGCGCTGCTGGGCGGCCTCAGTCCGCAGGTCGGCCCGGTCCTCCTCCTCCATCAGCCTGCGGAGCTCCGTCACCGCCGCCCGCAGCAGTGTCTCCATCGCCGCACACAGCTGCAGCTCCAGCGCCTCCACACGCAACATGGGGTCGAGTCTCACTTTACTTCTACATGATTTTATTATTTAAAGTTTCATTTTTTCACACAGAGCGACTTCTGACAGGATGTTGTTGTTCCGGGTTCCTCTTCTTCGTGGGATTTACAAGCACTCTAGTTGGAATCTTAGGAAAACGTTTGCTCCCTATCGCTAAGGATGTGGTACTGCATGTTTGCCACTACTCCCTTTAATTTAATAAAAAGAAGAAGATGAAGAAGAATAACAACAACAATAATAACAATTAAGTATAAAAACGTAGACGCGACAGATGTTTAAATCCAATATTTGAGTAACTATATCCAGCTTCCATCCAGTTGTTTATGTGTAGTGTCTCCCTGTAGCCTGCAGGGGGCACAACACACCAGTCATCAACTCCACCTGCATCAAGAGGAGACACATTTATTCAATTCACCTCAATTAAAACCACTTTATTCACCCCTGAATGTTCCAGGTCAACTGTACTTCATATTCATATATACTATACTTCATTTTACTGTATATATTTTGTTCTATCTTGTTGTTTTTATATCGTTGTTTTATGTTGAGTGCACCAACGAACGACACCAAAGTAATTTCCTGTGTGTGCAAACATACTTTGCAAATAAAAGAATTCTGATTCTGATTCTGATACTTCATGTACTTCATATTCATATATACTATACTTCATATACTGCATATACTTCATGTGAATGACTTGTGATTGTTGTGAGTTGACTTGACTCCTGTTCCTGCTGAACTGAGCCAGTGTGGGATCAAACTGCTGTCAGCTCAGGAGGCACAGGAGGGAGGCCACATGCTTCCTCAGAGCAGCGCTACAAAAACCACAAACTTGCACATGTGCTAAGTGGGAACTCGATTTTTCCATAATAACTCGCAGGCCACAGTCTTATTTCCAGTGAGCTAATCTTACATTAAGATATTATCTGTAAACATCAGCCCGAAAGGAAAAGTAAACACAATTCAGCTGGCAACATCACAAAGTATGATTTCTCATTCTGTACAACAAAGGAGAAAAGTTGGAAAACATCAGATAACCATCGGATAAATGAAGGTGTTTATCACAATCAAGAGTTTTAAACGTTCTCTGAAGCCATAAGAGGCCGACAGGATGTTACAGGAGAAAAACTTCAAGTTCATCCAGATGTGCAGATAAAGAAATTGACTGTTTGGACGCTCTGGTGTTGAGTTGTCACGATCGACATTAATTCGCCCAAACAAAACACTCTATTCATTTTCTGTAACTGTATAGATGGGAATCTGCTGGTTTACTTTAATCTGTACAGATACTTTTACTAAATAAACACATACATGTCATTATGTTCATCTTATAGAAGTCAAAAGTATTATAATAGGTTGAAAAGCAAAGAAAAGAGGTGAATCATGAGAGTTCTCCCCTAATTTACTTTTTAAATTCTTAGTTTATTTTAATATTTAAACACTTCTAAGTGTGCGTGTTTGTGTGTGTGTGTGTGTGTGTGTGTGTGTGTGTGTGTCTGAGTTCATGGAAATGAAGGGACATGTGACCACTCTGACTCACTGATGTGTTTTCAAGAGCAGTGGAGTTTTGTGGGTCGGAGCAGATTTTGCCGACACAGACGATACGTGTTAGTCGGGTCGATTCGTACATTTTAATCTTTTTTAATTTGTTTACAATAAGAACAGCAGAATATAACCAACCCATTTCCTTTAAGGACATAATCACACATTCCTATATGAAGAGAAATCCCTGAATTCTTACATTTTTCAGTTTGAGTTTTATGATCGTTTGAAAGTTAACGTCTCCTTTATCTCTGTGCAGGTGAAGAACTTAGCCACTGTGAACAAACTGCTGTGACTCCCTGTTCAGCAGTCGACTAAGCTCTGCACCTGATCACAAACCACACGACACAAACACCTCCTCTGAATGAACAGGTACCTACAGAACGTGTCCTCCTCCTCCTGCTCCTCCTCCTGCTCCTCCTGCTCCTCCTGAAGAAGACACCATGGCAGTGTAGTAATCCCTGGCAATGTGATTTCTGTTTTCTTTCCCAAATCATCACGCCAGAGACCCACACAGCCACGGCAGCGTCTGCGTCCTCCAGGGAACCAACCTCCACTCTGCCCCTTCTCCTCATCTCCTCTCCTTTCTCCTGATGCTTTTTCTTTTCTCTCCTTCCTTTTCTCACACTCCAGTCTCTCCAGTCCTCCCAGCTCTACCCCCCCCCCCCCCCCCCCCACTCACCCCCCTTTCTCCCATGCTCGGTTTAACTTTGGGTATTTCCCTCATTAACTGCTGCGCCTATATGAGGAACTCTGGAGAGGCCGGAGGAAGTCGGGCTCTGAAATAAAAAGACAGACTCTGATAGGATCCAGACAGGTGTGAGGACGTCCTGAGGCGAAAATCATTCATTTAAAATAAATGCATTTGTGGAGATCTTCACCTTTTCAATGCAGGAGGGGGTTGAGACCTGGACTTCACTTTGATCCAAAATCATTTAGTTTGAAAAGTTAACGTTAAAGTTCCTTGAAACATTTGGATTTCACTCTGTGATGATGGATGATAGTTGAATGTTTCATATGTCATCAGGTCACATCGGGGATTAAAGCTCCTAGAAGGAGTTTTTAACCGGTTCTGAAACCATCTTATTTTAATATTGTTGCCTCTTTATGACCAAAAACAGCAAATGACACAATCTTCTTTTTCATAAACCTTTCTTAAGGTCAGACTCAAGCAATTTAAGGCAGTCTTCTTCTTCTTCTTCTTCTTCTTCTTCTTCTTCTTCTTCTTCTTCTTCTTCTTCTGCAACGGCGTAATTTGACCCCATGTGGCTGCAGAGGGCGCTGTTGCTCAGTAAAAGCTGTTTAGAGACTAATATTTAATAATCCGATGGTTTGTGGCTGCGTCTTTATCTCGTCACACGTGTCACATATATGATTTTCAGAGTAAAGCCCCTGTTCAAGCTGAAACTCGGTCTCGGGCTGGGTCTCGAACTCGGCTGCAACGTGTGTGTGTCTGCTGGAGCTGAATTAACGAGATCACACCACAGCCTGGATCCTGCGTGCCGGGGCTTCACTTCTGACATGTGTGATCCACCGAGCCGTGACATACCAAGCATGTTCTTGGCATGTGACCCCAACCAGCTGCTGAGCCCCCCCCCCGACCTCTAAACCCCCCTGAGTCAGAGTCACATCATGCTTGACTTGGTGGGGCCTTTTCCATACGAGGCGCAGACTGAAGGATTAGAAGCAGCTCGGTGGAAAAAGAGCTTGAAATTCCTGGTTTGCCACACGACACGTTCATGGTGTTAATATGTTTCATGGTTAAAAGGTTCAGTTGTAGATGTGGTGGAATCTGTGATCTGATTGTTTCAGGAGATCCAGAGATCCTCAGCAGAAGAGTTTACTGAAGCCTGGAGGAAAAACTCATCGAGTAAAAAGTCATCCATCGGTTTGTGAGCCTCCAGTTTGACATCTTGTCCAGCGCCATCTCGGTTCTTTGAAGTAACCATATATGGAGGAGCCGGGGGCGGAGCCTGACTTAGAGCTTGAGGACACAGCACACCCGACTACACCTGCCACCTGCAGCCATTGGACGGTACTAGCTGTCAATCACACTGTGGTATCCACGTCTCATAATTTACTAAATTAACCTCAGCTGAATTGAAGAAGACTTGAAACAAGAGATTGAGATATAAACTGTTTATGAAAATGTTTACTGACTTTTCAAATCAGTCATTTTCTCATAAACCTCCTGCTGGTCATTTGAGAGAATACAGGTTTTAGGTACTTCTGCTTTGGCTTCACTTTCTGGACAGTCGGATTTAAACTAACACCCATATACAACTTTATACATAAGATACCAGCATGTATCAGTACAAGTGTGTGAAGATTTAAATCTGCATCAACATTATCCCCTTCGTTCATGTGGTCAACATTTGAGCCCAAGACATTCTTACATGTCAGAATCAGAATCAGAATCAGGAAGTATTTATTGCCAATTAGGTTTACACCTGCCTGGAATTTTCTTTGGTATATAGGTGCATACAATGAACATAAAACAAAAAAACATAATACTTACAATGAACAAAACCAGACAAAACATCGCAGACCAACACACCAAGGCAGCCGTCCGTGGCGCCGCAGATGTTTGCAAGAAACACCAGAGAATTCTGTTTTTTCTGACTGTCACACACTTCCCCCTTTTTTCCTGATTCTGCACTAACCACCCTGCAGCCACCAGTGGCCCCAGTGGCCCCAGTTGTATGACGACACTTGGGACCATGCAGGCTGCAGCCTCACTGATCTGTGCACCGTCTCTCTCTGAGATACAAACATCAGAAAACAAGCAAAGCCAAAGAAAATGAATCTCCACTCACTGCAGCGTGTCGCTCAGGGTCTCCAGATGTTCTTCACACTCTGCACTGTTCCTCCCTTAACTTTACATTAAATTACATATTTTTAATTCCTTCTAATCCTCATCAGAAAGGATTGAAATACATCTGAATATCTCAGAAGGACACGGACTCACTGTAAACCCTGGTGTGTGCGTCCCCTCTCTCCTGCTGTGACCCG
The DNA here is from genome assembly GCF_947347685.1 of Pleuronectes platessa. Classification (NCBI taxonomy): domain Eukaryota; kingdom Metazoa; phylum Chordata; class Actinopteri; order Pleuronectiformes; family Pleuronectidae; genus Pleuronectes; species Pleuronectes platessa. The sequence goes on along the minus strand of NC_070644.1, from coordinate 19,658,869 downwards.
GTGACTCCGTCTTCCTGCTGCCGTCCCTGTGAGCGTCCTGAATGCCCGGAGGAAGGAGTGGGCCGAGACTGACGCCTCTCTCTCCTCTATCAATCAGGCTTTATGAGTTGACATAGTGTCGCTTGTGCATCAGTCCGGCCCCAACTGCAAAACAATTCAAAGAACAGTTTGTGGGTCTGTCTCTCGGGCACAAAGCCGCTCATTCAGCCTGAGTCTGAGTGTAGGAAGTCCTCTAGCCCAGTTCTCCCAGTTCCTTTCAATCCAGCTCAACAAAGTCTCGTTGGTTTCATGCAAGAAACATGTCATGGAAATAATAAATGCTTAGAAATGTAGTTCTAAAAAGGACAAAAGCTCTGATCCAAAATGATAAAGATGAATGATTCTGTGTATGACAACATATTATTAAACTACATAGTTTAAAAACAATTCCAAGTTGACTTTGTTCTGGGACTAAAGAAAAGGAAATCCACAATTTACGTAAAACTCTAAGCAAATGATCCATAATTAGTAAATCTCATTTTTTCCATGTGTTTTTCTGCTTATTCTGGTTTTACGGCAAATTCCCTGTTTGCTTAACTCTCGCATGAAAGGCATCAACAAGCAGCTGAAGAGAAATAATCATTTAGCAACTAAAGAGAAAAGTGTGTCATAACTGTGGAACATGTTAACATTTTATAAAAGTAATAATAATTCCAGTTATATTTATAAATACCCTGAGGCGTGTCTTCAAAAACTTAAAAAATAAGTTTACTCCAACCCTAGAATCAGCAGCTCCTCGATGAGCCAGCAGGTGTCGCTCTTGTTTAACTTCAATGTAAATACAACACAGGCTGATTTGACTGAGGAGAAAAATGTTAACAAAATAAATATTTTAGATAAATAGAAAATCTGCAGCTTTCATTTCATCACTATTTGCATGTTTGTTATAACATAAATATCGATTTAATAAGTTGCATTGATCAGATTTTAAATAGAAGATTCAGAACCTCTGTGAAGTTTCCCTGTTTTATAATGCAACGTGAGTGTGGGAACTCCCCCCCCCCCCCCACCTTGTCCTCCTTCTCCTCCTTCTTCTTCCTCCCCTCATCCCTCTCTCCCTCTGTCCTTCACCACTCCAGCTCCAGACCTCAGAGCATCAGAGATAAATCAGGACTGTTGCACTCAGACAGACTGAGACCTGGTGTGAGAGGTGTAAGATCTGCTGTGAGATCAGATTTAGGGTCCTTCCATCACCATGAGGGTGAGACAGGTGCTGCAGCTGCTGGTGCTGCTGGTGGGAGTGGGTCCAGCCCACCAAGCCCTGCTGGCAGAGGAGGCCTCCACGTCCTGGGAGGCAGGTGAGGTGCCCCTGTCCCAGATGAGGATGCTGTCGCTGGGCCTGGCTCACCTGCTGCTCGGGGTGGAGGAGAACGCCGGGCAGCTGGAGCGGGCGGGGGGGCAGGCGGCGGCCGAGCTGGACGGGGTCATCAGGACTGTGGAGACGCTTCACAAGCAGAGTTTACAGGCGGGACGGACTCACAGGCAGGTGAGTGAGAGGAAACACACCTTTCAACTTCACCCTGTTTCTGAATCAAGGGCCCAGAGCAACTCGAATTATTGGAGATATATTATTTCCCTGTATTTTTGTGAGCTGCTCGAGAGTTTGAAATGATTCTGTAACTTTGAATTGGGCTCAGCTGCAACGTGCTTTTCTAAATGTGTCGGATTCCACAGACAAATAAACATAAATCAAGTGTAACTGACATCAAACACACAATGAAACATGAAAGAATATTACAATATGTAAGTAAACAGCAAATTAAGGATAAAATATTTAGTTTTAAAAGAATACGGCTTTATAGTTTGTCAGAGGGACCGTTTTACAAAGTGATGAATATGACTCAGGGATCATATCATGTGAAGACACTCGATGGTAAATATATTATTCTGAATAATGTGTGTTCTGTCCTTGAGGCGAGGAAGGACCTGCAGATCCTGAGTGCTCGGGGGGACAGACTGTGGAGGACGGTCAAAGAGCTGCAGAAGCTGCTGGAGGATGTGGAGACGGATCAGAGGACGGAGCAGCACCGGCTGGACCGGGTCCTCCGGAGGGTCCGGGGCCTGACCGGGCCGGGGCCGGGGCCGGGGGCCCGGGTTCAGCCTGACGTCAGCTCCATGAAGGTGAACGAGAAGAAACAGAACTAAACCTCTGACAAATCAATGTGATGAAATAAGTTGGAAGTGAAGTGTTGTTTCAAAATAACTGTCTGATGAAGTGTTATTACTTCCCTTCACTGGAACTGGGGGGGTGTCCACACGTCGACCTCTCCGTGACCTCTTGCCTCATTCCTTTGTGTTGCAGGACATCGTGGACAAACAGACCCGACGTCTGGCCGGTCTGACCTCGGTGGTTTCAGCCCGAGACAAACTGATCGACCGACGCCTGCAGCGCATCGAACATCTGGAGAAACACGCCCGTAACCTCAGGGTGAGACGCCTGCAGCTGTGTTCTCTTTAGACGTAAGACAGAAGATCCTAATCCACCAGGAAAGAAGAAAGTAGTGGTAGTGGTAGTAGTAGAAGTACAATTTGTTCATCATGGAGATATACTGCACTTGCACACATGCTTGTAGTATTCCACGTGAGGGCCCTCCACATAACTTGCGTATTTGCATAAGAAAAATATGGCGACACTGGAGGTTTCAAGTGAATTTAGCAATTTGCGGACACATTGAATTCTGAGGATGTGCACAGCCGACGTACCCGGATGTGTGAAGTGAAGACTCGTGGGAAACTTAGTAAAAGTGTTTGGAAACTTTATTCATATTCATTTCAACAATGCAATGAGGTGCAGTTAACGTAAGATGTAGGAAAAACAAAAACAGATGAGATGAGTTTATTCTTTTAAAGGTTTTAGGTGAATATTTAAGGGAGATTGATTTTCCACAGCTGGAAACAGAGAGAACTAAATGTGGCATCGCTGTAGACTTTATATCCATGAACAGAAGACGGGGAGTAGAGTCCATGAAGATGCCTAAGATGTGTGTTTGTGTGTGTGTGTGTGTGTGTGTGTGTTCTAGGCGTCTGACAGCGTCCCTGCAGCACCGAGGCCCGACTCTGACTCCGACCGGGTCTGACGAGCAGCTGCATCAACACAGACGCTGGAAACGAATCCTCCCTCCAGCAGCAGAGAAAAGGATCCTGGTGAAAATGAACTGCAGAAGCTCACAGATTCAAATTTAGTTAAACACACATTTGGGTCCAACACAGCCTGTCAGTTAGCAAAGAGAGAAAGTTACGATGTAGGTTGAGGTCTTGTGTCTTGTCCTCAGTGACCTTTGTTTTATAAAAGAGTTCAGAAGTAACACTGGAGTTGTCGTGTTGTGGCTTTGACGATGAACTCAAAGAAACCTTCAGTCTACAAAACACAGTCACACAATCACATCAACAAATCAACGAGGAATTACACAATATCAAAATGTTGTCTTTGCACACATGTGAAACACAGCAGGAGGTTTTCTGCACACGTTCACAACAGCATCGGATCCTCCTCAGTATTCAGGTGAGAGCTGGAGCTCATGTGAACTGATATTTGTGAGTGTGTGTGATCCAGTGAGTTGAGTTGTTGTTTCACGAGGTGACTGACGGGCCTTGGTGGAGGTTGGAGCTCTACTTAGTGCTGTTGTGTATGTTCATGTATTCAATCTGCGTATTAAGGGTAAAGTGTACAGTGTGTACAGGCCTCAGTCGTGACCTCATATAATCTGCAATGTTTGGTTTCTTTGTTGGGCTGCGTCTCTAAGTTCTGACCCTGGAACCCGGTCGGAGCCATTTCCTTTCTGAAGAGATCCTGTAAAGAACAGAACATCTAATCCAACCCCCCCCCCCCCCCCCCCCCCCAGCTGCCAAATGTGCCACAGGCTGATATCTGATGGCCTCAAGTCACCGTGTTGACAGGCCGACCGACCCGCAGGCAGCCACCCTCCCCCCCCCGGTGTTCCCAAACAAACCTCGATAGCTTGAACTCTGGCCCAGTTAGAGGACGAGAGACAAAGAGAGGAAGAGAGGGTGAGACGAAGAGGACGCAGAGGACGCAGAGGACGAAGAGGAACAACAACCACACAGCAGCGAGACACAAAACCACAAAAAAAACCAGACAGGAACTAATCGAACAAAGAGGGAAGACAAATGAAAACACACAGCAACAGGAACATGGTGCACATGTACAGTAAATACACATCGTGACCAGGCAGGTGTCATGGCCGCAGCAGCACCACCTAGAGGTCAGAGGGAGGAACTAACACTTTCATTTCATTTGGTTTTATCAATTCTCTATTTTAGTGTGTTGTCACATAGAAGACAAGCTGGGAACCATTATTCTTCTGGTGTTTAAAACCAGAACCATTAACTAGAGCAGTTGAAGCAAGTGCTATTGTATTTGTATTTTTATTGTTATTAAATAAATGTATTTAGTTTCATAGTAACTCTGGTTCAGGTTCAGTTAAGGAATAAATTCAATTCCCAATCCCTCACCTCATTTTCTCACATCTCTCTCTTGTCCTTTGCACAATACGATCATTAAGTTAACTTCAAAATAAATAGTTAGAGACGATCATCATCTTTATAGTTAACATTATTCATATAATTGTTTAAAACTTACTTTAAGATTATGGTCATCGATATAATTATATCGACAATAAACAGTCCACATGTGTGAAAGGTCAAAATAAGGCTGAAAAACAAAATAAAATGTAAATATAAATATAATATACTTTTATACTTAAGAAACTCAAATGTCTGGTCCAAATAGCTTTTCCCACTTTCCAACTAAAATTCAACTTCAACAAGTGTGACTCAACTTCAGTGGAATAATACGTCAGGGTGAGAGAGAGAGAGAGAGAGAGAGAGAGAGAGAGAGCGAGCGAGAGAGAGGAAGTGGTGATGATGCTGTACAGTCGCTTCATCTCATCTCACCACAGTTTTCACTTCACACGGCACCGAGGACTCATCCCTGACGTCTGCTCAGGACCATGTGTGTTCAGGTAAGAGCTGCAGCCTCTGCTCAGGGAGGATGGAGCTGCCTCTCCTCTCCTGCTCCTGCTTCTTCTCGGGTTCTGGTTCTGTCCTGGTTCTGTGACTGTGAGTGTTGTCTGAGGCTCTTGAGTGAGCGGCTTCGGGAGGAAGACGAGCTGACAATGGTATCGCAGGAGGAAACCAGCTCCACTTCCCTTCCCCTCAGTCACAGACACGACAGATAAAACCTGAGGCAGTGAAGCTCTCATCGTTTGCATGTATGCAAAAAGCTGCAGCGTGGCCTCAGTGCAGGTTTATTCACCTGAAGTACACACAGTGTGCAGCAGATACACTCAGCTGAACTCCTACTGTACCTGGGGGAAAGTTAGAATGTCAAGATTGTTAAACTTTATGTTCATGTGGGAGGCTGTCGATTGATTTCCTGTTGACTTCTACTGCATTGAATACTCAGAAGTATGTCTAATATAAACTCGAGTATCACCACATCATAGTATTACTATAATATTAAGTGTATATTAAACATGAAAGGTGGAACTTCCACTTTGCTCATCACTGAAACGTCTCGGATGGATTGATATGATCGTTGGCTCAGACGTTCATGGTTCCCTGAGGATGAACCCTCTGACCTGAGCTGACCTCTGGACCTTCTGCTGAAATGATCCAGAGGTTCTGGATGTGAGGACACAAATGGCTCTGGACGTGTTCTGAACTTTACCTGCAGCCCCTGAGTTAAATTTGGAGACAAAAGGCGCCTTGATGAGTTTTTCTAACACGTGACGGACGTGAAACTGGAAAAGTACAAATGAAGAAGAGGAGGCAAACACATAGAAGACGAAGACAAAGATGTCAACTTGGAAACACAATAAGCTTTCAGAGCTTTTAATGATAAGGGCCTAGTGTATATACAGTTTATACCGGTGGAGTGGAGAAGTATTGGTTACTGTGTCAGGGAAGTACTCGCACACTGGTTATGTTTTCTATTACAAAGATCTGCAGCAATGTTATGAAAAACAACTACTCGTTTAATATACAGTAATAAAGTAGAATAATATATCAAAGTAGGGATTTAATCTGGATTCTTCAGATACAACGAGAACCAAATGTTTGTGTTTTGTTCATTATTAATTAGCAGTCAGATTTAGTTTTGTTTTCACCGATCAAATTGAATTCGAAGGAGACTTTAAAGCAAGTGACTGTAAAGCCGAGAATATAAAATAATCTGTTTGAACACGCAGAGCACAAACTTACTTACTAACATCTAATCCAACCGGTTTCCACCCTGGCTCTGCTGTTACATCACCTCTGTGTTTTCAATGTGTTCTAAAGCTCTGCAGAGGAAAACCCAGAAACCACCCAACAGAGATTCTGTGTTAATCAACACTAATCATAAAATCACACAGCTGATCAGTAATGAGTCTAAAAAAAGGAAATAATCTTCATCTCTTCAGGCTCGAACCTGCTCAGCAGATCTGTGAGGAACCAGCTTTCTCCTCAGAGCTCTGGTGCAACTTTCAGCTCGTCACCACATCCTGCAGCAGAGAAAACAAGCAGCAGCTGGTCGCAGCTCGACTCTGCAGCTCCGCTCAACACGCTGACATGTGGTTCTCCACATTATTTTATTGTTAAGGGACATTTCCTGCTTCTCTGTGGATATGTTGCATAAAAGACTCGTGTAGGATTTAGTGACATCTAGCTGTGAGGTCGCAGATTACATCTATTCGAGTAGCCCGCCCCCCTCACACCTCAAAACATGTGGGGCCCCCCGCTCAGCCCCGGACCCGGGCCCCTTTGAGTTCTGTTATAAAACAGGCGGATTTCATACGTCATGATTTTCTGATCCTTCTTAAATTGGGATCAAAGGTTGTTGTGATGGATTCTTGGGTTAAAGACCGGGACTAACACCGGAGGGCTCTCAGAACGGGTCTGCACGCCGCCAGGGTCTGCACGAGGGATTTCAAAGAAGCCGGTGAAGATTCTAGGTTTTTCTGGGAGATCTGGGAGAAGGAGAGATTTGCTTTAAGCCCTGAGACGCTAATGCAACTCGAGTAATCACTGGTAGTCGTGCAGTTGTTCACCGGCTGACGTGTGCTTTGCATTGAGATTCATGCAAATGTCCCACAGCGTGTAAGTCCTGTGCTCTGCGCCTCTCCTACAGGAGCCGGGCACCTGGAACATGCAGTTTGAGTAAAAAGCCCTTCCAAGGTAAATCACGTCATTCGTTACCGATGGAGGTGAAGAGGAAGTGACATTACAGGAAGATGTCCGAGCTTCCCTCTGATCCACTTCTCTCTCTCTGTTCGATAGATGTCAACTGCAAACGTCAACCGAGCCGGAGGAGGAACCAAAACCGCCAAAGTGTCAAAGGATCATAAAAAGGTGAGTGGACGTTGTGTTGTTTTACCTGAAGAAGAAACAGAAAAGACCAGAAACAGGAAACTGTTTCAAATACAACAGGTTTCACTTTATTACCCTGGAATCATAGAAAAAAGGTGACGGTGATTTGGTTGAGACATTTAACAATTTAACCGAATAAAGAAGATTTAATTAGTCACCTTTACATTAAGCTGTCATCACTCTGTCACAGTTAGAGAGCTTGTTCTAGATTTCACTGTCAAAACTCTTTTCAAAGCTCTTAACTTTTCTTTTAAATTGATTTAATTGATTAATTAATTGTAACAAAAAGATCTATTGTACAATTAATGCAGGTATTCTATCATAAACAAAGGAATTTCAATGATGTGAAAAATTATATATTTTTCTTCTCAGCCAACGGCGGCCATCTTGAAAGGAGCGATCCAGCTGGGCATCAGTTACGCTGTCGGAAACCTCAGCTCCAAACCAGACAGAGATGTTCTCATGCAGGACTTCTCTGTGGTGGAGAGCGTCCTCCTGCCGAGGTTCACTCTCACTCAAGCACCTGTTCATTTCCACATAATGCACAAATAATATGTTTAATGTACAGGTTTTTCCATATCTGCCTCAAAAAGAAAAACCAACAGACCTTTAAAACATATTATCTTTAACCTGAAGGAGCTGAAAGTCCCAGTTTTACCTTCTTATCTTGTTCCATGATCCAATAATTAATGTAGTTCTCTAAACTGCTTTTATGGAAACTTCCCCAGTCCATCAAACTTTGGAAAATATATTATGCTCATAACTTTGTATCTACAAAAAGGAATAAAACAATAAAACAAACTGGGCAGCGTGACCAAAACCATAAAATACAGTTTACCTTTGAATAATATTAGAATACTCTGGTATTTCTAAAATTAAACGTTTTAATATTTCCAATGAAACATCCTTAGGAAGTAAACAATCTGAATATTTGTTATTTAGGGAACAAAAAGGCATTTTGTACTTTAACTTTAACTTTAAAAATGTTAAAGACCTGGAGCTGACGCAATCAGCTGTTGTTGTGTTACAGCTTATTGAATCTGTTTCTCACAATAACTAAACTATTGTGTGTCTGTTCCATAGCGAGGGCAGCAACATGACCCCAGCACATCACTTCCCTGATTTCCGTCTGAAGACCTACGCCCCTCTGGCCTTCCGCTACTTCCGAGAGCTGTTTGGAATCAAGCCAGACGACTACCTGGTGAGAGCAGAGACTCACACACACACACACAAATCATTTCATTGTTGTGATAGCGTTTGACAGTTTTGCCTTGTTGTGATTTTCAGTACTCCATCTGTAACGAGCCGCTGATCGAGCTGACCAACCCCGGAGCCAGCAGCTCCTGGTTCTACCTCACCAGCGATGACGAGTTCATCATCAAGACGGTGCAGCACAAGGAGGCCGAGTTCCTGCAGAAGCTGCTGCCCGGTTACTACATGGTGGGAAAAGACATGAACTCAGAAAGGGGACATTTTGGACTTAAACGTGCCCTGAGAACTTTTTTGTGAAGACTCAGCTTCTCTGTTTCTTTTTGCAGAACCTGAACCAGAACCCGAGGACGTTGCTGCCCAAGTTCTACGGGCTGTACTGCATCCAGTGCGGCGGCTCCACCGTGCGCATGGTGGTGATGAACAACGTGCTGCCGCGAGCCATGAAGATGCACTACAAGTACGACCTGAAGGGCTCCTCGCACAAACGCCGCGCCTCGCGCAAGGAGCGCCTCAAGGACTCGCCCACCTTCAAGGACCTGGACTTCCAGGAGATGCACGAGGGCCTGCACTTCGACCCCGACACCTACAACGCCCTGATGAAGACTCTGCAGAGGGACTGTCGGGTGGGTGCACATGAACATATGATGGTGGATGTGACATTGGGTTCTAGCCAGTCCAAACTAAATTCTCCTTTTCCAGTCGAGTATTTCATCACTCGACCACCTCACGACCCCCCCCCCCCCCTCTAGATAACATCATGTAACCAAGATGCCCCCCCCTGGTTCAGGCCGGAGCTGTTGTGATGACCTCATTAGCCGCCGCCTGTTACTTAATTAGTGTGAAACAATAGAAGCCACTTGATGGAGGATTAAACTCCAGCAAAGCAAAGCACCTGACTGGTGTGTTTAATCCGAGCAGCTGGACCTGACTGCGAGTCATGTGCTTGTGTGTGTGTGTGTGTGTGTGTGTGTGTGTGTGTGTGTGTGTGTGTGTGTGTGTGCGTGACCTCAGTGAGTGTGTGTTAGGTAACACTAGGCAAAGTGAGACCTCTTTGTTTACAGTTACAGTAAACATGTTACTGGTTTAGTTAGATAACTGGTGATTAAACTGATGGTTTCACTAAATGTAGTAAATCTAAGTTCTATTATCTTGACTTATCACTTCAATACCCCAGTGAACTTTATCCAAAAGAGTTTATTTCTCAATCTGTTGTTTCAAGAGGCCTGGATTGGTATTATTATAGTGTTATTTGTAATCTTTCCCTGTGATCGCCCCTCTTACTGGTTCCTCTCGCTGGGTCTCTGCCCCTCCTCAGGTGCTGGAGAGCTTTAAGATCATGGACTACAGTCTCCTGCTGGGGGTCCATGTTCTGGACCGGAAGCCGGTGAGCAGAGGGAGTCGCTCTGACAGCAGGAGAGGTCAGAAGGTCCTGTACTCCACGGCCCTGGAGTCCATCCAGGGGAACCTGAAGGACCCGGAGCCCGTGGCCGAGGACGATGACACGTGAGGAGACTTTACTTCTTCATGTGAATGTTACATCTGTGATGAAGCTCTTATAATATGTAAAAATACAGTTGTTCCATTTTGCTGCTTGATATCATATCAGTTCTTTATAGTTTTTATTTATGGTGCTAAAGGAAAACAAAGACATGACTCAAAACATTTTACTGGTATAGTTTATATGGGTTTAAGTCACTTTGAACTAATTTAAGTAAAAAAAAATGTATATTTAAAAAAATTGTCAAATTCTAAACCCTTATATTTCAGATTGGGTGGAATTCCAGCCAAACACAAGGATGAGAACCTGCTCATCTTTTTAGGAATCATTGACATCCTTCAGTCGTACAGGTGAATACACACACACACACACACACACTAACACACACTAACACACACAAACACACGTTAGTAAAATCAATTTATGCATTTGAATTGCTCGAAAGCTCTAAAAGGATTCTGTTCTACTCCAGACTCAGTGAGACATGGATCCATAGAAAAACATGACCTGTGTGATTATTGTAATTAACATTTGTATAAACGTATATTTCCAGGTTCATTAAGAAAGTGGAACATTCCTGGAAAGCCCTGGTGCATGATGGGGTGAGTGAGTCACAGCCTCCTTCGCACCTGCAGGCGTCTCTATGAATGAATATGTATCTGTACGTGTGTGTGTGTGTGTGTGTGTGTTCATTTATCTAACTTGTCTTTCTGTTTCCTTCAGGACACAGTGTCCGTTCACAGGCCCAGTTTCTACGCAGATCGATATCTGAAGTTCATGGGCTCGACCGTGTTCAAGAAGCTCCACCGTGAGTCGTCCAGCCGTCCACACTGTCCCTCCTGTCCCTCCTGTCCCCTGCAGACACACACACAGAGACACTTAACTCCAATGCTCTGTTTCCTCGTCCCTCAGCTCTGAGAGGAGCGTCCTCCAGGAGGAAGAGGAGTTCCCTGAATGCAGCGAAGTCGGCGTCTCAAGAGTTTCTGTCCCCACAGAAGGAGGAGAAGAGGCAGGAGAAGAAAGCGCAGAGCTGTGACAACCTGGATGGAAACTGTACGATTCTAACCAACATGTATATCATCTCTTTTCAGGGGAGACTTTATTTATCTGGTTGCGTATTTGATTCAGTGTTAAATGAAATGCTTTTTGCAACAGTTTACAGTTCCTCCAAACAACCAGACCTTCTGCAGAGAGCTGTCGTTTCCTTTGAGTCCAGGCGCGACCGTGTCGAGGATCTAGAAAACAGGTTGTGTATGTGTTCAGTTTCCACATCTCAGACTGGAAATGATAAAACTGTCTGATAGCTTCAGCTCCACGAACACCTAAAGAGAGAAAGATGTGCAAAGGGAATAATGTAAGTTTCCTATGTACTATATTATACTCTGAATATACTGTAGGTATATTTGAGGTAAATATCATCAACACTGTGTTTAAAAGTCACTAAATATAAAGTCTGAAACCAGCTGTGGAGGAAGTTCTCAAACATTTTACTTCATTAGGCTTAAAAGTACAAATACATTGACTGATATATTTACTGGTGTTGTTGTTGTGTTGCAGTGAAGAGCGACGAGCCTCCAGTTCAACCATTGCTCTGGACGATCAGCTGCTGACCCGCAGCACGAGCCAATCAGACTCTGAGCTCGACGTCTACTTGGTATGAAGTCATTTTGTTTTATCAATAAATTCAATTAAAACTACCAGGTCTTGAATAATGAGGCCGGTTTTATTCTATATTTATCTCATAGTCAATGTGAGTTTGTCTTTTATAATCATCTAATCCTCCCAACAAGTAAAATACAAAACGTCATCGGCAGTTTTCTTTATAATAAGAACTCTACTGGTCAGTTATTATTATTTTTAAACGTTTTATTGTCTCAGTGATTCCTTTATAATACAATTTTCATAAATATCAGAGTTTCCTAGGGTTGATATAAAATATTAGGCCTTAAAAGAACTTGAAATATTTGAAATTTAAATACTTAGGTTGGTGTTATTCTTCTTAACGAACGTGTACCTGACTTGAACATTTGTGCTACATACACAAAAAACAGTCCACGTCTGAACCACCTCCCAGCATGCACTGCTCTCTCCTCGAGTTGGTAGAAGTGTTCGATCCCACCGGCCTCCTGTGACGTTCATGACTCAAACCTCCTCGAGTTCCCTTCTCTGCAGCACTTCTCTTACATAAGCACCAAATCCTGATTCAGGCTTACAGTGAGCTGCAGCGAACATTAAGCAGTTCCACTCGGTGGGACGCCTCCAGACGTCGGAGTGCATAATCTCTAAGCCTCTGACAGAAAACAGGGGGATGCATGACTTGTACTGAGGGTGAAAAGGAAATGTGGGCATTGAATTTATCAACCAGCCTCCATTTATTATCTAAACACTTATTTCTTAACTTGTAACTATGTAACCTTTAATCCTGCAGGGCTCTTTAGTACTTTATTGTTCTTATCATAGATTGTAAATCAAGATTAACAACAAGTCTCCACTTCCTCCCATTGTCCTGAATGTCCTGTCCAGTGCAAGGAAACGTAGAATCGTGGTTAGAAAAGAAGTCTGTGCAATTATTGATGTTTTAAATATAAACTGTTGACAACTATAATATTTCTGTTTTCCAGTGAGTGACCAGCTTCCTGCTCTTCTGACCTCTGACCTCTGCAGTGGCTTCAGGACGTCAGTAATTTGACGTAGGGACAGAAACATGTCAGATCCGCTGTGCCTCAATGACAGTACAAGTGAGACGTGTGTTAGAATCACATTGTTTAATACAAATGTGTGTGTGTCTGTGTGTGTGTGTGTGCACATCAGGATCATTTAATTTAATGTAAAACACTATCGAGCTGCTTCTTCTTCTCTTTTTCTACTTTGCTGCTAATTTAACGAACGTAAGATGAGTTTCAGTTCCTCCTCTACTCTTTGAAGTTTGATGTAAATGTTCTTATTCAAATTCCTCAGTGGCTGGATCTCTGAGGAAAGAAACTTAATCTTCTCATTATATAATCTATTTTATTTCATAATCATATATTTATATAGCGATGTGAGAGCTGAGGCCATTCAGGTGTTTAAATAAAAAGAACCAGTTCATTTCTCAAGATCTCCAATCATCAATAAGAATAATTTTAATCTTCATCACATGTATTTTTTTGTGTTATTTCATGTTATTAGGATGTAAATTCATAGATGCTTCATAAACAAATAAATAATACAATCAAAATATTTTTCAAACAGAATTTTTTTTCCAAACTTTTCATGAATTTTGCCGACGTGCCTTAGAAAGTTTAAAACATGTGAAGTTTGATGTGATTCAAAGGCCTTTAACTGTATCAAAGCAATATGTTGTGAAATAAATTAATATTTAATGTCCTTGCATTGACTCCTGTTTTCTCTCTTGACATTTGCAGTTATTTCTTATCATCTACAATTAAACAAAACATCATCACAATATATTAAAAACCATGTTCTGTACGTACAAAATGATTTTTGAATTGCCAAAGAATATATAAGAAAATGCCATTGGCAACTTTCTGGTTGTTTGGCAATCCGCTCCACCCCCTGAGCCACAGCCACAAACTGACAAAGACAATTAATTAATACATCCCCCAATAATCAACGTCAGCTTTAATAAGTGTGTTCTACTGAGAAAAGATACACAATAAGAAACAATCACATTCACATCAAATGTCATTTTTAGTTAAGACACTAGGGGGCGCTGTAAGGATACAATCATTCACTGTACAGGAGGATAGAAGATGCTAATATGTATATATATATATATATATATATATATATAATCATATACACTGTAAAAAAAATGATGAAACTAAGTTTAAAGAGTGACTTTGACTTTTTTCCTGATGTTAACAAAGTGTTTTTGTCATTTTAAATATGGATCTGATTGTTTAGACTCAATATTATTTAGTTGTGTGTTCTTGTTCTGTGTCTTTGTTGTGAAGCCGACGCTGCAGGTTAAGAGGATTTAAGTTAATCTGACCTAAATTAACTAAGAACATTAATTAATTCTCACCTGTGAAGTGATATTTGGTATTTTAGTCAAAACTAAAACTTCAGATTTAACAATACTGCTGAAAACCAATATTAGAAGCACCTATTTGTCTCTATTACAGAAGAATATGATTAAATGTGAGTGTAATCCGTCAGATGACACGATGGAGCTTGAGTGGATTGAACCTGAGTTTCGTTCTGACAACAACAAATTGTAAAGAGTCAACAGCTTTTGTTTTGATGAGCTTTACTGCTTCCTCATGTCAGAGAGGCCCGAGGGTCTTAACGGGAACCGGTTGAACCAGTCACACCACAATCCCAGTCCCAGTCCGGCTGCTGGTGGAGCAGGTGAACCAGTGCATGATGATTACTGACAAACACTGGAGGTGGAACCGTTTGGTCAGAGAACTGAAGTCAGGAAGTGAGCTGGTGATCAGATAAACACAGAAAGAGATTCACAGTCACACACACATTTAGTTTCCAGGTGTTTAACATGTGATGAATCACATTAAACCAACATATGTTTGGTATTTCTCATGGGGAATCCGATTAAGTTCAATTTCTTAAGGCACTTTACACAATTCTACATAAAGGATTCAACCACATGTTGAAATAATGGCAGCTCCAATAATAATAATGTAAAATTCACTCATATGCCCAAGTATTGCTTTAATTAACTATCACTATCATCATCATTTATCACAATTATTAGATTTGTTTAAATTGTTCCTTTATATACTGTGGCTGCTGAAGGAAAATAATCATAACTGAGATTATACATTTTTTTTAATCTTATTTGGTAACTGATTTGTAATTGGACAAAAACAACAATGATTACGTGAAGATTTTTTACAAACTTTAAAGTTATACCATTTTTACACATGTGTATTTTACAAATAATTGTTTTAACAAATACAATTTGTTATCTTAATATCCCTCTCTCTCTCTCTCTCTCTCTCTCTCTCTCTCTCTCTATCTATCTATCTCTCTATTTCTATATCTATATATGAGTACGTGTTTATACTGGTCTTACTGGGAGAGGAGGGAGCCTCCCATCAGGTAGAGCAGAAACGTCTTCACCTCCCCCGCTCTCATCATAGTTTCTGTCTCTTTTATTTCTTCATAGTATAAATGACTCATGTGTCATATCTTGGGTCACGTGGTCACCGGATGCGTGAGTCAAGTGAAACCCCGCCCCCCCCGCCCGACACCTGCACAGCCTCGAGGCCACGCCCACATACCTGAGAGAACCAGGAAGTGTCCGGACCAGGAACTGACGAGGTGAAAACTTGTCGGTGACAAAGTGTCTGTGACTCGAACTCTCGGCTCCACGTCCACCGGCTGCTGGGAACCAGTGAGCGGAGCGAACACACGCTGGTTTCACCTGGTGAGTAGATCCCTCACCTGGACGAACCAGCGTCGACACCAGGTTCCCACCCTGTCGCCATGTTGGGATCCTCCCGATACTGGAGGCTCGGGTCGGCGGTTTCACCCTCCTCTGCTTCCTCTTTCTTCTTCTTCTTCATCTTCCTCTTCCTCATGTTTGTTGTTTTCACATATCTGCTGGTTCATTCTTGTCAAACATGATTTTACCTGTTATGTGAGTGTTGTTGTGTGTCTGCTTTGTGTTCATGCGTGCACCTGCCTCAATACAGCACACGGTACAGTACAATACACAGTTCAGTACAATAGACGGCACATAGAGTACACACACTATAGTACAATACACACAGTACAATACACACAGTACACCAGAGCTCCTCTGTGGTATTAGAGTTGGAAGATAAAACAACATATCATAATTAGCTGCTTATCAAGTGTTTGACATTATATTTGTATAAAGAAAGAGTTTAAAACCACAACCTTAACAAAAATCAGCCTTTAAACTAAAAATCAATAAAAATCAATATAATGTGACATTTATTGTGTTAATTATTGATATGAACAGATTTTTTTTTAATCTTAATATAATTTTCAGCCATATTGCCCAATGGTGTGTTTGTACAGCAGCCAAACTGAGTTCACAGAAGTATAAAATAATAGATTTTCAGTTTCTAAACTTACACCTGAGGTTTAAGAAGTGATTTAGTACAATGTTCTGATCAGACGTCATTTTCTTCTCTTCCATATTTAATATTGTGGTTGGGCATATGACGGTTGGATGATAAAATCTATGAGTCTTTTACAAAACTATCAGAATCAGAATCAGAATTATTTTATTTGCCAAGTATGATTGCACAAACAGGAAATTGCCTTGGTGTCGTTCCTTGGTGCACTGAACATAAAACAACAGTATCAAAACAACAATATGGAACAAAATATACATTTAACATTGTAAAAAACGCAGTTTATTTTCTTGGTTCAAATACATACTGTACGTAGGCAAATTTATTTGTAAAGCACATTTCAACACAACGATTCAAAGTACTTTACATTTAATATAAGAGGTAACATGACAAATTGTTAAAACAACATAAGACGAAACAAAACGTTGAATAGAAAATCTAAAAAAAACATAATAAAATATGAAATATTTAATATTGTTATTGTTACTGGCCCCAAAAGTCCATAAAGTTTGGCTCTGATTGCAACTACATCACTGCAGGTTTGACACCCGGTCAACTCGTGTTCCCTGATGATCCAGATTAACCTGTGGAGGGCACATGCACTCTCTCCTCCTCCTCCTCCTCCCTGTCCATCCATCTCTCCCTCTCTCCTCCTCCTCTCTCACTCTCTTCATCTCTCTTCTCCCTGATCTCAGATCTGTGAGTGGCATGTGTCCCTCCATCTGGCTCGCACATGCATTGCGTAATGGCCTCAGTAAGGCAGCGTCGCCGTGTTACTCCAACACATGGAGAAGTGACAAGGGGCAGAGATGCAAACGGCTTATGTAAAAGCATTAAGACGACAAACAACCCGTGGAAAGAGCAGAAAAAAGTAGAAAGCGTTTCTCATTAAATAGTGAAACATGCAGCGGCGAAGGATTTAACCAGACGAGTGAATCACTCTCTGACTTCTTTCATAATTAAAACTGGGACCTTTTTAAACAAGTACAAGCCCGACCTGCTGTTTGATGCACAACCAGGATAAAATACAGATGAAGGCTCAAGTGTTAAGATAAAGAAGAAGCACTTCAGAATATATTATTTATAGGGTTGATTTTATGGATTTGAAAGTACAAGGGGGCACGATTTTAAAATATATAAACCAGCTCTGTGAATATTATTCAAATAAACAGGCCTGTGCCTTGGTGGAAGTATTAATGCTGGAAAATGTAAAATAAGATTCCAGAGCTTCATGTTCCAGTTATGAGAATGCAGCTGTAGCAGAGCCAAAATAAATGAGCCAGGAAGATTAACGTTTTCTTGATAAGTAAGACGTCAAACGTTGGCCAGGAAACGTTTGCAAGAATCCATCATGCAACCATCTGTGAGAATCTAAACCGAGGTCGAGTCAGAAGATGTGAGTGGTTACGTTGGTGAATGAATTCCTGCAGTGAACAACTTAAAAAGACAAACGTGTGAAGTGAGATATTCAACATTTGAGGTGTTTATCAGGTTGGATGTCCTGGAGAGTTGAAGCCTGAGGCACCTGCTTAATTTAAACTTGTGAACAAGTCTGGCTTTGCTGAAAGGGTTCATTAAAAAAGGCTCTTTTATGCTGCTGTAACATATGAAAGGAGATGCATCCATTTCAAATAATGTAAGCGTCACTGCCCATTTGCTTCCATGCGTCAAGTGGAGAGTTTCTGGCGATGGCGGAGGAGGTTGGGATAAGAAGCCAAGTTGTAAACGAAAATGGTCAACTCCCAAAGTCTCAAATCTCCTCCTCCTGTCGTGGTCGCCTCGCTTGACCTCATGGTTACACTCTCCTACCTCGATTTCCGGCGGTACTGCTCCATTTATTCAGTTTCATCTATATCTGTAAAGCTTTCAGAAGACAAAATTCATGCCAGTTTTTCCCTTTTGGACCTAGATACCCCAGCTACAGCCCCCAAACGTCATCCGGGGAGGTTTTGGCTTGTCTTGTGATATCCCTACTCACACACACACTCCCCTGTCAGCATGCAGTTCTGGTGCTTTGAGTTGGCTCTGTGTGATTAGTGTAAGGTGTTGGATGGTGATAAAACCGACTGGGAGTGTCTCTTCACCACTTCCAGCCCGGACGAGCCTCCTAATCTGAGCTCCTGTGACAAAGACGACGCACAAAAACCCCTTCTGCTTCTTCGTGGTCTCCGTTTGTACCATTGTTACCCAATGGTTTTTAAAATAGGCGTGTTATTTTGGTGTTCCTGCCCTCCCGCTGTGCTCCTGGTATTTTCGGCCCCCCCTCGGAGTGCACAGGGATTTCTGCTGCTCAGTGAAATCTGCAGCAGCTCTCATGGCACGACCCCTTCGGAGCCGTAATCCAGACATCCAAGCTGCTGGAGTATAAATCCCGTCCAGAGTTTGCATTGGCTGGCCGCTCATCGAGTGGCCGCGCAGATTATTTATTTATTTTTTCAAACCACTTGGGACATGGCAGCCTGCCGTCAGCTGGTGCCTCTGGGATGACACGATACAGACGTTTAATCTGCGGAGGGGTCGCGTGCATGCCGGGGGGGGGGGGGGGGGGGTTAGCATGAGCGTAGTAGTTTCACGGTGGAAGTTCATTAGTGACAAAATGAAAATCCAGCTTTGAGAGTGCAAGTGAGATCACCTTTGACCTAAAGGCGACAAACTCCTCGACTCCTCCTCTTCATCACGTCAGACTTTTCCACTCGGCTGCAGCAGCTTTTCTTCACCTTCGCAAAAAAAAAGTCCTGTGTTCTATTGACAGAAAATGTGGCCTTTAATCTGCAATGAAAATGAAATGCTCAATTGCAGTGTGTTGGAATGCTGAACCTTTTGTGGCATCACGTGTTTGTCTTGTCTTCCTGTGCACTTGTGTGGCTGCTCTGTTACCA
Source organism: Pleuronectes platessa (assembly GCF_947347685.1). Taxonomy (NCBI): domain Eukaryota; kingdom Metazoa; phylum Chordata; class Actinopteri; order Pleuronectiformes; family Pleuronectidae; genus Pleuronectes; species Pleuronectes platessa. The sequence continues at coordinate 19,639,802 of NC_070644.1, read as the reverse complement.
CAGTGGCCCCGTTGAAAGGAACTGGTTGGCTGTGTTTTAAAGCTTTGTTCATTTGCCACCGTTTTTCGTGTTAGTTTGCAATATATTTACGAAAAATTGGTTCCGGACATTCTAAGGAGTTTGCCTTACACATATGAAGATTGCAGCTGAAGATTATTCGGGTCAGACGTGTTCACAACAGGATGAAAATTCCCAGAATGCTCAGGCAAAGGCTGGAGCCTGTGGATTCTGGGCAGAGCAGCCGGCGGGAAGGACATGATGTGTGGAAGTTGCATGTTTTGGTTTGTGGCACATCCACACAGGCTTTTCTCCGAAAGCTCTGGAATCTCATCGTCTTTCCACGCTGACGTTTTTGTCTGCTTCTTCTTCTTTATTTTATTTGACATCAAACCGATTTCGAATGAAGCGTGAACCAAATCCGGGCATTGCTCTGAAAACGTGCCCCGTGTTCACGACTGTGCACATTGGCCCCCGGTGCAGAGGTGTGAGGATGTGAGGTTGAAGTCGATGGGTCCGCCTGGTTGTAGATGGCGAGAAGACTAAGCTTGGATGGGGGATTAGAGGAGAAGGGGGCGGAGAGCATGCATGATCTGTCAGGGCTTAGTACCACAATTATCCCAGCGGCTGCAGCAGCGGCAGCGGCAGCAGTGGCGCTGGTGGTGGCAGACGCTGCATTTTCATTAGTGTAATGTCCAGAGAAGCTCCAGAATTATGTAAGAGTGACGTGCTGTCATCCCCGCTCGGCCGGCCCACCGCCTGGCAGGAACGTGGCTGTTTGTTTTCCTTTTATCCTCCCTCGCTCGGAAAAGCCAAAAGGACATCTCCGAGTCGGCGGTCGGGGACGGGGATCGTAGAGTCCTCACCGCGGGGACCTCGGCGCTCCGGGCACCGAAGCCGTGGCTCACGTGGAGATCTGGGATGAAGAGCAAACGTGCGGAGATGTTGAATCTGCTTCTGCACTTTGGTAGAAGATGAGTGTTGGATGTGTAGCAGCGTTCGGAGCAGCGTGGAGCGTGTGATGCTCTCCGTGTTAGAGCAGGATTAGAAGATGAAGTTTAAGAAGTTCATCACCATCATGCAGGCAGCCATGGGAATCGTACCCCTGAACAAAAGGGAGCTTCTGCCGCCCGGCAGGAAACTGTGGAGACCTCCAGGGTGAGTGAGTTCCCTGTGTATCTGTCTGTGATCATCTGCTCCAAGTGCTGGTGATGTTAGTGTCAGGTCCAGGGAAGCAACGGATGAATTTTGAATAACGTAAAAATGCTTAAGGCATCATCAATTATGTAATTCTTTAAATAGCAGCTTCAAAAGCTTTTTGATGAGTTGTAACAGGGAGAACGTTTCCTCTCTCATCCCCCCCCCCCCCCCCCTATTATTCTATCTAAATGGTCAGCGAGTAAAATCTCCTGCAAGAAGCACATCCATCCATTAGCTATACCACTTATCCTTTGAGTGTTGTGGGGGGGCTGGATCCAATCCCTGCTTCCCATGAGTGGTGCCTGCCTGAGTGAGTGGTAGTCAGTGGCTTTAACTGTCAGAATTAAACCCAGCAAGGTCAAGAAACTGTAGATCAGATAAAACGACTCAGAAGTTATTAAAAAACAGCGTTTATCTCCAATATTCTACAGGAAACTTTAAAAATACAAAGAATCTACTCAGAGTTTGGTTGATTTGTTACTGCAGTTGCTCTTCTGGTTCAGGAAGCCGGGGATCATGGGTAATATCCAGCGTTTACTTGTGTTTTAGTTCCTCACAAGTGTTCGGAGCCGAGCACGGTGAATTAGCACTTATGGCTGCAGAGGGCGCTGTTGCTCAGGTTAAGTTTTATATCGGTAACATGTCTCATCTTAAAGGGCACATACCAACCTCCAGTGGTTACACCCTGCTGGTTTCATTTTTCCTGGCTCTCTAACTGGTGTTTCATATAAATTGTACGAATTTTCTTTTCCCTCGAATGAGCCCTTTATATTTATATACTTTATATTTAAATACTTTATATTTATATCTGAAGCGGGTCCTCTCTACGGAGGCTGCCATGTTTTCTACAGTAGCCCAGACTGGACAAACTAAAACCTTTTGAGTTTTAATGCCAAATGAAGTGAACACACTCAGTCATTCTGCTGTCCATTCTGTTTAGAGGTAGCAGATATTAAACCTTTAATCCATTGTGTTGTACAATTTGTGTGTTACACTCAGTGGTCAGTTTATTAGGTACACGTGGTTTTAGAGAGGTGCTGAATCAACTGTGTGCTCATTTTGTGAACTCGTTGAACTGTATTACATTTCATAGAAAGGTGATTCTGTTATTCAGCTGTTACCCATTGATATGAATCAATCAGTATTACACAACAGACAAGTTTGCCCTGAACAAGTTGATGCATCAACACACAGATCTCAATCTTCCTTTCACCTTGTGGAGTGAAGTTTGTCGACTTCATTTGTTCCTGCACATAAACACGTTTCCTTCTTTTCTCTGACACTACATGTCTGTGCTCAACGTGTCAGTCGCAGCAGTTTGAGTCACACACAGAGAATCTGCTTCCTTCACTCTCGCCTCAGTATCAGTGCAGCTTGTGCACTGCGCTGCCATGAAGTCTTTTCAGCTCGCCGTACGATGCCTCGTGTTCTGACATGTTGTTCACTATCAGAACAGAACTGTTGCTCTTGAGCTGAAGCTGCAGATTATAGTATTACACTCTGTGGTTTCTGTGTGAGTCTGCTTCCTTCAGGTGGATCTGACTCCTGCAAAACATGTGGCTTATCTTATTCAGTATTTTAAGCACAGCTTTGTCCTGTAAATTCCTTCTATCTGTGGTTTATGTTTCTTCCTGACTCGTGTATGAAGGGAGATTGTTGCCGTCTGTAATGTGCATGTTATCTAATCTCACGTTAATATGTAAAACATTAGTTGGAGAATGTCAACAAAAAGTGAGAACTCATTTGCATGATCTCCGAGATGATTGACACGTCTTCATATAATGACCAGTGTCTAAAACTCTTAATAAATCTAAATTTTTGGCTTTGCGAAACTGTCTGTTTGTGTATGTAAGTGTGTGTTTCTGTCTGTGTGCACAGGGACCAGCCGGGTTCTGACCAGACCAGCACTGACCTGCTCAGGTGCAGCCGCAAGTTCTGTTGGTCCAGAGAAGCCCACTACCTCTATCTCCGCCGCCTCTCTTCCAGGAGCTACTCCGCTATTACGATGGTATGTTGTTTACACAAGGTTTTATCTCTGCACAGAGTTTAACAGGTCTCCACTCAAACTTCACCAGGTTCTAATGTGTCAAGGGTTGGGTCATTGATTTGATCACAAATGAGAATAAAGAGAATAATATGAAATAGAATTATGACATTTTATATCCAAAAGGTCAAAGTGCGACTTCACTTTGAAGTGATAATGTTCAGCAAGAACAATGGACTTTAAATAAGTGAGGCCAATAAGGAAGTGCCTGAAACCTGTATTCTCGTCTATGAGGAAATACTCTATACTTCTCACTTGATAATAACATGAGTCAACATTTTACTAAGGAGTTTGTCTCAATATCTAGTTTCACGTCTTTTTCAATACGACAATTTGGCCATTGTTCAATGTTAAGTCTGGATCAGGAGGGAGATAGTGTTTAAACCACCCACCTTGAGACTGTGGTGATTTTAAAGATCGTCTGTGCTGCCGGGTTTAAATGTTTTAAACTGGGAAGTGGTTATTCTACTTCGTGATACGAGGAAATTCACATCTTTCCAGTTAAACTGGTGATTTTTCTTGTTTTAACATCACTTGGATCATTGCGTGTTTCTCCTTTTCGATGAATATTTAATGAATGTTTATCTTAAAATACTTCTATGTAATCCCATCGATGGATAAGATGAAACACGAAGGTGATTTTTTGTCTTTTCTTTTCTAGTATGTCCCAAAATAGCTGTTGAGCTGTAAACAAGGCTGCCTCTCCTGTGGCATGTTGTTATTTGATGATTAAGTGACTCAGTGCCGCCCAGAACTCTTTCCTGTTTGCTTATCTGAGAGCGTGTAGTCACAACTATGCTTTAGTGACGCCTCCTGCATCCAGGATGATGAATAGCCGGAGAGACGTCACGTCCCAGAAGCTTCATTGTTTTAATGATTTGGTCGCACAAATGATTCAGGCCAGTGAAGCTGTTTTGCATGAGAACGGCCTATTTTTGGGTCTGTCTCACATACTTCAGTCAACGTGGAATGTGACGATTTGACCCGGCTGACCTTATTCTATTCATTATTTCATTATTGCTTCTCTGTTCTTCTGAATTCCAATTTGAGGATAAAGCTTTGTCATTTTTTACCATCAGAATATTTTCTTTTAATTGTTAAAACACAGGATATTGAAAATGAAACGTTTACGTGGAATTTGGGGATTTGGGATTTTTTCAGGATCAGCTGGAGTTTTTATCAGTGATTTGTTCTGTGCTGATACAATACCAGATAAGACCAGGCTTAAATGGATATAATGGATAGTATTACACAAAAACGTATACACATGCACACACACAAAAAACACAACAATAGGTTATTGTGGAACAGCTGCACACGGCCGTCCAGTTTGTCCAGACCTTTGCTTCAGCTGCTCGTGTCTGGGAGCTCTACATTTTTCTCATAGTTCTACAGAGTGCGGCTAAACGCATGTCTTTGTGTACTTAATGTCTGCGGGTTGTGTTTCACCGTTTGTGCCCCTTAGTCTCAGTGAAAGGAAATCCTAATCCCACAGCATACAGTGGCGTGCTTCTAAGTGTGTGTAGCAACAGCTTTCTGTTTCAACGTGACACTGCACTTCTGTGTAAAGCCAGTCTAATGGTTCTCAATGGTTTGGTGTGGAAGACTTCTACTGGGCTGCAGTGGAGCCATGACCCCAACCCTACTCAGCATCTTTGGGAGGAGCTGGAATGCTAACTGTGAGCCAAGCTTATCACAGAACATCAGACTCCACTCATTCTCCTGGGGAGTGAATTCCTGCAGCCCAGTAGGTTGTAATGGTCAAGATTCCACACACAGTTTCTGTTATAATGCATTTCTCCTCGCTGGAGCAGCATTTATATATTTTTAACATCATATTACTGCTTTATTATAAGTGTTCACGTGACAGAGCTCTATAAACACTTCTTTATTAGTATGTAGTATCATTATTATTATTAATGCATGTGTTTTAAAATTTCCTGGGGGATGTTAACTGTATTTATAATTTATAATTAATGATATTACATAAAACTAGTGTTGTTTCTGGCTTTGGGGGGAACTAGGTGATGCAAAATAAGCTTTAACACTTGTAAATTTATTTAGAATAGATTCCCTGTGTGTAGACACACGCAGATTCTTCCCTGTGAGGATGACGAGCTGCAGTGTGAAGTGTGTTTTTGTGTTTTTGTGTCTGGAGCCTCACAGCAGGATCCCTAAAAAAAATCAATGGGACCTTTGGACCGATCCATCCCAGAAATCCCAGAGGTGTAACTCCCGTCCCTCCATGTGTATAAAAACACTGCTCCTTATTGTTATCACAGATTTTGTTAGGTATATCGTTCTTGCTTTATTTAGATGATGTTGTTGTGATTTTTTTATATAATTATTTTTATTTCTATATCACCAGAGGCACAGTGGTCAGATTCCTCAAACGCCCCTCTGGCTGCCTTGGTACAGCCCGGACCAAGCTAGCAGAAGTCAGCGCTAAGGTTTAGCCCCGAAACTTCAATGTTTTAACGCAGTAAACCGCGTCATCTGACGTGAACAACACGTCCCCGCTCCTTCTCAACCCGTTAAGATTGTTTTAATTGGGTCGGAAGCTCGGCCCACATCCGACCGGAAGCGGCTAGCTGCTCCGGGTTTAGTTTGAACGCGTCGGGAAGTGGTGCGGGACAGTTGGAAGTGCGTGATGCCAGTGAACGGAGGGGGGCTGCTCTCCCTGAGCAGATACGCCACGCAGTATTTCACCGTGAGTACAAAGTACACGCGTGCACCTGATAGTACTGCGAACACACAGAGGTACTGCTAGCTAATGGGTTACTACTGTTGTGTGTATTATATATATACAAGTGTGTAACGGTTCTCCATGAATCCCGGTGGACGCCTGTTGCATCCGGCTACACCTGCCGCTGTAGCCGCCCCGCTAGCGGGAGGTTCACGGGGCGACGCGTCGGTGATTAACGGTATAAAAGTGTCGTAATCACGCTTATTACGTGTTGTTTTATTTTAACGTGTAGCCACACCTGGTTTATTTATACTCACGTGCGCACACTAACACGAACTCTTCACCAATGACGTCAGCTTTGTGGTGTTTTAAGTTGCAGTGTTTTTTTTGTACGGTGTTAAAATCATTTTATTATTACACCTGTTTTCTTCTAGTTTATTAATCTTCTGTACTTTTATCACTGGTTGTTAATATTTTGTTTATTAAAACTTGAAAGATGCTCACGTGCTCAGATACTTGCTGGTGGTTGTATTGTTAAACTTATTTGTGCAGTGTTGTGTTTGTGGTGTTGTTCTGTGTTTCTTGTGACTCATGTTGTAGCTCAGCTCTCCGCCCAGCAGGGGGCGGGCGTGTACAGCGCTTATGTCCTCTTTCATGTTGTTCAGTCTTTGAAGCAGTTTATTATGATTCATATAAACATTGATTATTATGATTAATGCTGATGTCTGACTGAGAGTTAATGTATATATCATTGACTCCTCCATTGCATCTCATTCACAAGCCAAAGATCTTAAGTCATATTGGTTGTTTGACTTCTTTAGTCTTGACCTTTTAGTATTTCCTCAATCAATTAATTGGCAATTAAAGCTGAGGCCGAACTTAACTTCAAACTGAGACTTCCATTGAGTATTAAAAATATTTTTGCGGTGCTTAGCCTGGTGATTTTAGGCTCCTTTTTATTTTTATTTAAATCTTAAATCTTATTTCCAGCCGTCTTTTGATTGGTGCTGTTACTGTTCTATGATATTATCTTGTTCTTATAATAGTAGGTAGTGATAAACAAACAGATGGATGGATGGATGGACAATCCTCCAACACATAACCTCCTTTTTGCCGAGTTAATGAGTTGAATTATCGATCAGTTGATGGGCAGGAAAGTTATTGATATTTCAGATCAGTCGGGTCAGTTCAGCCATTCACGAATCAAACGTGAAATAATCTCTGTTTTCAGCATCTTGTCTGGCAGGATTTAATAATTTAGAAATATTGTAAACTGAATATTTCTGGGGTTTGGACTGTAAATAATGTATTGTTAAGAAAACTGTGTGGACATACATTATGCGTTATGTCTGAGTGCAGTTTTTCCCAGTTCTGATTAACATCTTCCCACATCTACATTCCTGATCTGGTAAAAAGACTCTGCCCTGTCTCCACATAATTGGTTCTCTAAGTCACGTCCTGCACGGGTGACCTAGTATTTCACCCTGGCTCCTCATTAGAGGAAACGTGCTTGTGTATAGTTATGTAATGACCCTCACTCAGGAGGATACGACTTATCCAGCAGGCCGGCCTGCGAGCGGCCATCACAATCATATCCCAGCAAACAACAAGGCAGTCTGAACGGTTAATGGAATGGAATGAACTGGTCCTGCCTTGCCCGGAGCTCCTGGTACCTTCCAAATCATTTATCGTATTTCCAGTTAAGTGTTTCCTCTATTTAGACTTAGTCATCTCTTCCCCGGAATTTGGAGGCTTGAGCGATGCCAGGGAATGTGCAGATTGTTTGTTTATATGCGGCACGCAAATGAATTTCCAAGTGGACATTTGAAATGGCTCTGTGTGTCAGTGTCTCTTGGCTCTATAGGTTATATTTGTCCTGTTTTCATTCACCCAGTCCTCTGGGACCTCTGCAGTGTCTCTGCAGCTGCCAATGGTCATCTGTTGTTTCCTCTTGGCCAGAAGATCAGAAAAAAGTGGGTTATGATGGTTGTGCTGCCCCCGATCCACTAAGCCTGGGCATGAAATGTCAGCCACACAGAGATTTCTATTCCCGCTTTAGTTACAAAAAAAACCTACCACTGCGTCCCAATCATTGTCCCGTATAAGTTCAATGCTACATTCGGTGAGGCTTTATCTTCACAGGCGTGTGAATCCTCTCCCCGAGTTTAACGAGAGTCTGTCGTATCCTAACGCCAGAGCTGCGAGCAAACCCCAAACTGTGGCGTGTGCGGATGAACACGGGAGTTTAATCACCGCGTGTCTGTGCAGAAGTTGGTGTGTCTCTGTGTTTACACTGCAGACAGTGGGATTTGTGCTGAATGTAGGCCAGCAGAATCCTACTTACGTCAAACACACACAGGCGGGCGGGTGGGCAGATGCAGGGAGAGAGCTGCTGGTGGTTGTGCAGCTGTGGCCATGGAGGAGGCTGTGGCGCACATCAGGCTGCCAGAGCACCGCTGGCAGTGAGCGGGGAGAGACGCGAAGAGGAGGCAAAGGAAGATGAAGACCGTCCTCAGCCTGCACAGGAAATGGGCCCACGCGGTCAAGACTATTCGCATCCTGCAGGGACTCGTGAGTGCAATTCTGCTTCCATGGCTCAGATCTACCACCAGGGCTATGAGCAGATCTGTGGTAGGGGCAAGAGGCTCGTCCCGGCAACTTGACTTAACGGGTTCTGTCGTGATCTGAGGTTTTGTTTGTTTGATTGTTTGTTTTTTTAAATCAAACTGACTCGTGCTGTTACTGTTTTTTGTGAAGTTTTGGGCTTTTGTTCTAAATTTGGGATCTGGATTTGCAAAAAGTGGCAGCAACTCCCTTAAAAGAAACATTTGGGCAAAAAATTCATTCTGATATTTATGAAGGGTGAAGAGAGATGATGGTCAAACTCAAATCTGACCCGTGGTTTATTTTTCAGAGAAACCGTGGCATGATCTGTGTTTTTGCATTTTGGAAATCAGCGTTTCACTTGTTCCTAAAAGATAAAATGTTTTTGACCGAAGTCAATGTTTGCTTCATTAATTCAAATATTTGTTTTCGGTTTTATATTATGTTTTGGAGGATTGATGGCAAAACTGTCAGACGGCAAAATGTCAAAGCTTTAGCTGGCATCTTAAACCTTGAGGTGTCGGTTTGTATGTGAATGACGATTGATTTCTAAAACCTGTTGTTGAACGTTGTCAGAAGAAGCTTCAGAATTATTTTTGAGTGCTCTTAAGAGAAAGCGAGTGCATGTTCACGTGCGCTCATCAATAATGAATCAATAAGAGTCAGAAGTTTCTGAAACAGCCCAGCAGAGGCTTGACATTGTTCTACTGGGAGCGGCTTGTGTAATCATGGCGTCAAGTAATGAGCCGGCTTTGTCGTTGCATCACGTAATAAATGATTAATCTGTTGAGTGAGATGAAACCTGCCATAGTAATCTTTGCTGTTTCTCTTCACAGAACCCGGTGATGGAGGAGACTGTGTGGGAGCAGTACACTGTGACTCTGCAGAGGGTGAGTCCATCTGCACCTCGCCACACATCCAACAAACACATCCACTGAACTCCAGATGTTCTCCTCAGTTTGTCCAGAGGGGCTGTTTGTGGTCATGTTGACATTTCTAACATGCGACAGATACAAAAAACTGACAAAAACAAACAAAACAAAAAAAATATCTCAGGCTGAGGAAGAGGAGTCATGCGTGACGAAGGCATCGACGATGATGTCACCTTGGAAAGTCATCTACATTTAAGAGCTTTTGACGAGAAGAGCCGACACCGGTGTGGATCTTCTGGAAACACACACGTGATTCCCACGGCTAAATTTATACGTCATGTCCCGACTCTGTGGTTTTCATTTCGTCGAGCTTCTTAATATAGAGCAGCCGCACAGCGGGAGAGAGAGAGAGAGAGTTCTGATGTCTAGTCTACTTTCCACGTGAGACACGATGAGCTCAGCAAAAAACTAGAAGCTGAAAAGATCTGACAATCGGTTATTTCACAACTCTATCAAACTTAAATCATGTGACCACTTTCTGGTTCCAATACCCCCCCCTTCAGTCCGCTCATCAATGATGGATGAGGACACCAAACTCTTTCTAGAGATATAAAAATCACAAAAAGGAAATCCATTATTTATGACCATTATCCAAAGCAAACTTGGTGTAGAAATGCAGGACTGGGAGCTGTGGTGTGGACACACGTGGCCCATGTGTGAGTCTGGTCTCCTGTATCGTGAAACATGCCAAACACTGAAGATCAGCTGTGGGCTGCTGCACCACATGGTTTATTCAGAGCCAGAGATGTGATATCATCTCTGTCATGTTTCTTGAATATTTGGAGGTTACTGCACAATCACACAAAATCCTGCAACATGTGTTTATGGCTCATTGGGGCATATATAGATTTCTTTATGTATTTGGTTATTGCAGAATTTACAGAGTTTAGTTAACTCAGATGAGTTTGAAAATAGTTCAGATGACTTTGACAAGCCACCGTTTCCAATCAGCTTTGTTCTGTAGCAGCTCTACGAGTAGTTTTCATAACGTGTTCACAGGTGAGAGGATGAGGCCTCTGGATTTTTGGCTAATCAAGAGAAAACAGGTTTCAGGTTTAACTGAGGGTCTGTAGAACAGGCAGCCGGAGATATGGACCTTTTTAAAACTATATATTATATAAATATACTCTAGTGGAGTCCCAGAATATAAACAGATGTTAATTAGCAGGATACACAGGCCTGCTTCAATGTCAAACACATGAACTTGTGTGTAAGCAGCACAAACCAGTTTGAGCTCTGGTTGTGATCGTGATGAGTTCACTGAAGCCAGGAAAGCAGATTTGGAGCAAAGAGGTGCTTTGCTGTGGGCGTGTGACCCCTGACTCTCCGCCCTCCACCGCCAGCTGTCACACTCCGCTCTGCATATCCACTTTTTATTCTCTTACCGTTTGTAAACTGAGAAGATTAAGATTTAATTTGAACATATTCTGTCCCGAGCTGCAGCCTCTGCTCCTTCTTATTCTCGTGGAGGGTTGAAGATGGTCTGCAGGAATCTAACATAACAGTCATCTGCTCTATGACCAGAACACACTGTTAAGTGTAAAGTGCATAATTGACCCCCCCGCTGCTGATAACAGGGCTCCCGATTGGTTGAGCATGTGTGTGTCATTGGGACGTTGACATCACGGCTCCAGATGACGTCATCAGTGTAAAATGGCTGCGTCTGTATCCAGGATATTTTGGCTCAATTTTTGGACAGTGTCTCTTTTTTTTTTAAGTCTGTGCTACAGAGCTTTTAATGATATGATCTCTGCCTCAGTGGAAGCTGTGATGCAGTTTCTGATGTCACATTTAAACCCCTCTCAATACCACGGTGGCGGTTTCAGTGGTTTCCTTTTCATCAAGAGAACGTTCTCAGGCCTCGGGCTCACGAAGCCTTTTTTTCTCAAAAATAACAACGTTCTTTTCTCGTCAAGCTATAAAAAGATTCTCAAAATGACAGTTGAATTCAGACAGCGTCGCCTTTTCAGCTTTTTCTTTCAAATATCACAGAGAGTGAATCATTTTTAGATGATCAAAGTGAGAGATTCTTCCATCGTCGTCTTGTTTGTTCGTTTCCGCCTGCGTTTGTCCCTGCTCGCCCCCCCCCCCCACCCCCCCCATCTGCCTCCACAGCCATCTGCTACAGACAGAGGAGAGTGGTTTATATTATATTTTTTTTTAAGTACAGATGGAAGGGAGAGGATAAAGAGAGAGTTCATCAAATCTCTGTCCTAATCTCATCTGTGCGAACTGGAGCAGTGTTCAGGTGGAATCGCTCGACACGTTTCCAAAGAAGGAACGAGCCTCGGAAAAATGGTTATTTGTCAAATTATAATTACACAAGTGTGGGTTGTATTTTAACATGCACCAGCGCACATACCCATACACATTATGAAGCCAAGGATTAGCATCTTTGATAATCACACACACACACACAATCACACAATCACAATATCCTCCAAAGCTTTAGACAATGGACAAACAGGCTCTGAACGTTTTTGATGCAGTCATACATGACTCCACTAAACACAACTGTAATCACAATCAGTGTGAGCCGACACAAAGTACAGGGATTACACACACACACACACACACACACACACACAATCACACAATCACACAATCACAATATCCTCCACATGTTTTCCATGTTTCCTGTCTTTGTTCTCAGGATCCCAAGATGGGCTTTGGCATCGCAGTGTCGGGAGGTCGTGACAACCCCAACGAGGAAAGTGGAGAGACGTCCATCGTGGTGTCGGACGTCCTGCAGGGGGGGCCGGCTGATGGCTTGTTATTGTACGTACTGGTTTTCTTCTGTAGTTGTGTTTATATAACATTTTGGACAAAGTGAATTCACTTGACCCTGTTAGAAAATGTTTTTTTCTACAAACACATAAATCAAAATGAAACTGTGTGATAGAGGGTTTTATTCATGTTGGTGTCACAAACAGTTTAATCAAGCAAACATTTTACATATTGTAGTTTCTAGATTAGTAAAGCTCCTAAATTATCTTTATAAAACCACAGATTATCATTTGTGAATAAATAAATAGCTCTCAAGGCTCGAAGGATTTATTTGTTTGCTTTATTCAAAAGGCTCCAAGCAGCTTTCTGTACAGAAGTAAATCCATTAGTATTTCACTCGAGGTTGATGCAAAAATAGAAAATCGGTTAATAATAAATGTTCTTTTTCTTTTAGAATGTCTGTCCACATTTACTTTCCTGTAACTTTCTGAGTTCAGCTTGTTAAAGTCTTGAATGTGTGTTTGTGTTTAGTGAGAACGACCGCGTGGTGCAGGTGAACGCCATCCCCATGGACGGGGCCACCCACTCCTTCGCCGTCTCCACCCTCAGGAAGTGCGGCAAAGTCGCCAAAATTGTACGTTAACATTTTGGTTTGGTTTGACAATAGTTTCTAACTCACTTAATTGACTGTTATTCCACTTTTAAGTCTCTAAAATGGCTTTAAACTCTTAATATAAATGAGGATGTGTGGGTTTGTTTGTTGCACTGACCTCTGACCTTTGTGTCTCTTGTTTGTTCACAGACAGTGAAGCGGCCCCGGAAGGTTCCGGTGAACGTGGTGAACCGTCCGTCCTCACCCGATGACCGAGTCTTCAACAATGACTACAACGATGATTACAACTACGACCAGGACCGGCGCAGTGTGTACAGCGGGCGGGACCACAGCCCGGAGAGGGAGCGAGGCGGAGGCTACCTGGATTCTGGCTATCAAACCCACGAGCGGGACCACGACAGGGACTACGACCGGCGGGACCGCGGCAGGAACCCGGAGAGAGACCTCAGCCCGGACCGGCCCTACAGGAGGGACGGCAGCAGAGGCCGGATTCTGGATAAAGAGCGCAGTCCGGAGCGCCCCTACCGGAATGACAAGATGCTCGACCGGGACCACAGCCCGGACAGAAGGTACCGCAGCGAGCGCACGCTGGACCGGGACCACAGCCCCGAGCGCCGCTACCGCAGCGAACGGGCCCTGGACCGCGAGAGCCCCGACCACCGCTTCCGCAACGAGAAAACCCTTGAGCGCAACCACAGCCCCTACCGGCGTGACAGCCCGGGCAGAGGCCACGGGCGCGACCACAGCTTTGAGCGAGGACGGGATCGCGTCCCCAGTGACCCGAGGAAGTACGACGAGCCGGTGAGACGCAGCGGCAGCCGGGATCGTCTGGACCGCTCGCCCTCCCCGGCCGCCATGCCCATCCCCCTGCCCCGCCCGGCCCGGGACCTGGAGCCGCTGGAGAAACCGCTGAATGTGCTGCTGCTGAAGAAACGACCCAACGAGGGTGAGAAACACATATATCATATCATTACTTAAAATATTATTATTGAAGAACTTTAAAAGGGTTGATAAGTGAGACAAGAAGGGAAGAATCAAACCTGTTACTGACATCGAGTCAATTTAGACTTTTAGATTCTAAAAACTTTGAACACGAATCCTTGACATCAGAGCTGGAGCCAATACAAACGTGTTTTTCCTGCTGAGTCATTCAACTCGTTAGTGATAAACGATGTCTGTTTTCATTGCAGACAAAAGCAAGATATTAGTGGGTTCTTGCTAATGGGATTCAGAACAGTCAGGTGTAATATACAGTGTGTAGCTTGTATAGCCTTATGTGTGTTTTTCAACCATCTTCTCCAGAGTACGGTCTTCGTCTGGGCAGCCAGCTCTTCATCAAGGAGATGACCAGCACTGGACTCGCCAGCAGGGACGGGAACCTGCAGGAGGGAGACATCATACTGAAGGTAACGTCAAATGTTTTTACAACAGGTTTTAATAAACATCCCAGTGCCGCTCTGGCTCAAACTCAAACAACTTCTTCTGGTTTTGTGCAGAGAGAGAGAGAGAGAGACATAATGTTTCCGTCCATCTGTCCTGTTCCCACGCACGATATCTCAGAAATGCCTTCAGGGGATTTCTTCAAATTTGGCACAAACATGGATTCACGGATGAACGGATTAGATTGTGGTTGTTTAACGGTCAAGGTCACTTTAACCTCTGCATTTTTGTTGGCGATAAATTAAGAATCCATCTACTAATTATGACAAAATACCCAGTTTTACATACATCACCAAAATCAGAGGCTAATTCTAAATGTTTATAGAAGCCACTTATCTATCTCCCACCGTATCTTCACCCCCCTCTGTTTCCATAACAAGCCTGTGTTGACTCTTGACTCTAACCGTCTCTTGATCTCCTGTGTCTCCGTCAGATCAACGGCACCGTGACGGAGAACCTGTCCCTCAGCGACGCCGGGAAGCTGATCGAGAAGTCCCGCGGGAAGCTGCAGCTGGTGGTGCAGAGGGACAAGCAGCAGGTGCTGATCCGCGTCCCCCCGATGGCCGACAGTGACTCTGAGCTCGATGGTGAGAGACAATCCAAAAGCAGCCGCGCCTATCCCGTGTAAACCCGCTGAGTGGCCATCATCCACATACATGTATCTGCTGCACACCTTCTTCATACGAGTCAACTGTGGACATGTTGTTGTTGTTGCTGTACTTGTCATCAAAACTGTTTTTCCCTTCATACAATAAAGGTTTTGATCACACATCAGTTTTTAGTTGTATTTAAATTCATTTTATTTGGTGGAGGGGGGTATTAATATTTCACAAAGCAGGAACAAGCACAAACCAAACCAGAGATTCACCAAACCAGAGATTCACAAACCATTTCTCCTTTTCCTCCACCGCCATCATCACTCATTCTTTTATACCTGTTTTTAATGTCACATGACACCGTGCAGTGCTGCGATTGGTTGGAACCCATTAGTGGTGCGGGTGGATTGTTCAGTGACCAAATGTTTTCAAGGGAGGGGGGTCACCGCTGGAAGACTTGTGACCCACTTTGTCTTATTTGGACTCTGTGTCTGTGTGTGTTTGTGTGTGCGTATATGGTTGTGTGTGTGTGTGTGTGTCTGTATGTGTGAAAGTGCCCACTCGCCTTTGGCTGGGTGATCTAATCCCTCAACATGATGCTGCTATTGGATATGAAAGAATTTCATTATGTGAAGGTTTTGCAGCAAAGCAGCAGCCGCCTGGTTTCCCTGAGAACAATGAGCACTGGTGTGTGTCTGTGTGTGTCTGTGTGTGTGTGTGTGTGTGTGTGTGTGTGAGGATTTTCAGCTCTGACTAGAGAGAATCACCTGAACATGCATCCTCTTCATTGTATTTAATTGTGTTTTGCTGTTGTGTTAAAATACAGAAATCCATCTTAGCTTGTTTGCCTAAATACCAAAGTTAGAAATATTGTGTTTTAAAGTATCTTGTTGCTGAATGTGAGTTGTAATCACTGACGGCAAAGTTCAGTCATAAAAGCCACGTCATGCTATTCTTAAAAAAAAAAAAAAAAAGCAGACCTGCAGGTGAGGTTAGATATTTGACCTTTGTTACCTGAACCTGAAGAAACCAGAACGACCATCCGACCCCCGACCGACCCCTGAGTGACTTGTTGGTGTAGAACGGTTACGATCCTTGTGTTGTTGTGTTGTAGATATCTCAGAGATCGAGTCGTACCGCTCCTACTCGCCACAGGACGACAGGCGGGGCCACCACTCCGACCTCTCCTCCCACTCCTCCAACGAGCGGCTGAGGGAGAAGCCCAGGTGAGAAATCCTTAAAGGAGACATTCTGCTTTGTATTCAGGCTCCTTTTGTTATTCTCACAATGTTGTATTTGGTTTTTAGACGATGAAAACCAGCGTTAGTGAAAAGTCTCCACATTTTATTATCTGCTTGTTGTTAAATACAGCAGGAAAACAATCAGGATAAAGCAGGATTATGTTTATTTATGCTTCATGAAGCTTAGTCGATCCATTATATCAAATGAAATCAGTCGTATCACGCTGCTGATAACTATCCTGTTATTTTCTAATCTTTAAATATATACTGAGGAATTTCCACGACGTGAATCAACTGCCCCCCCGCTGCTCGGACTTGGATGAGTCAGCAGATATTCAACATACTCTTCTTCATGTGTTTGTTTAACCAGCAGAGAGGAGCCGCCCAACCGGCTGGCCAAGATGGGCGCAATGCCAACTCCGTTCAGAGTGCCCGACCGAGCCGTAGAAGACACACCCCCTCTGCTGCCAGAGAGGGAGGAGCTACCACCAGAGACTCCTCCAGTGAAACCAGGTGCGTTCCTCATTCTGAATATATGAACATTTAATGATGCACCAGTTGATTTGAAACCTGTAACCATGTTGGTTTCTGTCGTAACCAGTCGTCGCTGCAACACAAAAGTTTCATGCTCCTCCTAAAGTTCCTCTGAAGCCAAATACAGACGACCAGGAAGTTTATGGGTCAGTGCATCACAGCCTCTTCACTCCAGATCTTAGTTTGTTGTTCCAATCACTGTGTGGAAGTGTTCTCTCCTTCCTCTTTCATAACTTTATAAAATCTGGTGTCCCTCATTCAGCCCGAACACGGTGATGGTGCGTTTCCAGAAAGGCGACAGCGTGGGTCTGAGGCTGGCCGGAGGAAACGATGTCGGCATCTTCATCGCCGGCGTTCAGGAGGACAGCGCGGCCGAGAAGGAGGGGCTCCGCACGGGGGACCAGATCATGAAGGTGAGGCTGAACGCAGAATATTCACTGTGGTTAAATAATAGTGTTTTCTACTAAACCACGGTTTGTAAAGCTGTGTCTTCTGTGTCTCAGGTGAACAACACTGACTTCAGAGGAATGGTGCGTGAGGACGCTGTTCTCTACCTCCTGGAGGTTCCTAAGGGAGAAGACGTCACCATTCTTGCTCAGAGTAAACCTGAAGGTACCGAACTTTACACACCTCATAATAAAACAGCAAATGTATGTGTTTCCTGGTTCCTTTTATTAAATGGTTCTTTTCTTTTACAGTGTACAAGGACATTTTAGCGTCGGGCCGAGGCGACTCCTTCTTCATCAGGACTCACTTTGAGTTCGAGAAGGAGGCGCCGCAGTGTCTCCCTTTCTCCAGAGGGGAGATCTTCAAGGTGACGGACACTCTGTACGATGGCAAACTGGGAAACTGGCTGGCGATCCGCAGCGACAAAGACAACCAGCTGTTAGAGAAAGGAATCATCCCCAACAAGAGCAGGTGTGTGTTTTAAAAAACTCTGATGCTGAAGAAAAATAATGTTCCTCTATCTGGCCTACTTTCTTAATTCAGTAAACTAGAGGAAAATGTAGCCACAGCATTTACAACATGATCACTTCCTTGGTATTTGTCCTACAGGGCAGAGCAAATGTCCAATGTCCAGAACGCTGCTCGAGCTGCATCGGGCAACGACCGAGGAGACTTCTGGAGGCTGAGAGGTCAAAGAGCAGCGAAGAAGAAGGACATCCGCAAGAGCCGAGAGGACCTGAGCGCCGCGCCGGTCACCACCCGGTTCCCCGCCTACGAGAGGGTGGTGCTGCGTGAAGGTACCAAACAGGAAGTAGAGCCCTTTCTAAAACTATTGTTCTTCCTGAATGTCCGTGACTGAACTTAAGTTCTTCTTGTTTTTTTCGTTCAGCTGGATTCAAAAGGCCTGTGGTGATTTTCGGGCCCATTTCTGATACAGTGAATGAGAAACTGGCCAATGACATGCCGGACAAGTTTGTCATCGCCAGTAAGTTCTGACGTCAGCATCACTTCATCGTTAAGGTTTTTCTAAAGGTCTCAGATTTCTGAATAATTTATTTCCTCTTTCAGAAACGGAGCCTAAAGACGCAGGAAGTGAGAAATCCTCTGGAGTGGTGAGACTCAACACCATCCGACAGATCATTGAGCAGGTGAGTTACAGGACAGTGAGATGTAGATTCATGGAAACACCATCACACCGTGTGAACACCACGTGCTCCTGTCTCCTCAGGACCTCCACGCCCTCCTGGACGTGACCCCCAAAGCCGTGGACACTCTGAACTACACACAGTGGTATCCCATCGTCATCTTCCTGAACCCGGACAGCAAGCAAGGCATCAAGACCCTGAGGAACCGCGTGGCACCGGGATCCAGCCGCAGCGCACGCAAGCTGTACGAGCAGTCGGTCAAGCTGAGGAAGACGTGCACTCACCTTTTCACCGGTAGGGTTTAGAGCTCTAATTCTATTGATGCAGCATCTTTAAAACCCCGAGGTGGAGTTGTTATCGTCTCCTCAGCTTTTCTAACTCTGTCCTTGTTCCCACGTAGCGACCATCGACCTGAACTCGGCCAACGACGGCTGGTACGGCAGCGTGAAGGATTCTATTCAGGAGCAGCAGGACCGGGCTGTGTGGGTGTGTGAGGGGAAGGTCAGTTTATCATAGCTGCTGCTTAGAAACAGGAAATATGATATTTACACCTTTTATAACAGGCTCTAAGAATAGCCGGTGATACCATGGTGATGAGTGTTGGATTGTCACAGTCGTCTCTCCCCTCAGCTCGAAGGCTCGGAGCAGGACCTGGATCTCCACGATGACCGCATGTCCTACCTGTCGGCAATGAGCGCCGACTACCTGAGCATGGACAGCCGCCTGACCAGCGACTACGAGGACACGGCGGACGAGGGCGGGGCTTACACCGACAACGAGCTGGACGAGCCCCTGGACGAGCCTCAGCCCGTGTCGGCCATCGCCCGGTCGTCAGAGCCGGTGCTGCCGGACGAGGTGAGACACGTGGACACCGGTTGTAGACTGTGAATAAAGATGGAGGACATGACGGTCAGGTTCACGGTGGGACCTCGATACCAAACGGTGTTACAGGCTCAAGGTGGCGGCGTCCTCTCTGGGATGTTATGGTTATTTCTCGGTAGTGGGATCAAAGTGGAAATGCATCGTTCATCTTAACATCCCGTCATCCATCTAATTCTCATCTGTCACTCATTTGCAGTTTCAAAGTTTGTGCATGTTTGTGTGCGTGTGTGTGTTTGTGTGTGAATAATCCGACCCTGAAAGCTTCATCTGTGTGTGTCTGTCTGTGTGTGTCTGTCTGTGTGTGTGTGTGTAGAAGCTTCACCCTGAGCCTCGGGCCCGCAGAGAGAAGCTGAACAGAGACCCCAGCCCTCCCCCCTCTTTTGTCCCTGAACCCCCGAAGGTGAGAGCCTCCTCCCCCCCCTCCCCTCCCCTCCCCCTCCCCTCCTTCCTTCCTCCTTTATAAAATGGCTTCATCCCATCTCTCTCTAGACCCTGCATCTCCGTCTAGACAAGCATTTCAGATCTGTGGTGTAAATAACCTCCGTCCAAACTAACACACCTGAAAACACCAATCAATGAGCACACAAAGATTTAGCTTCTGAACATTCTCCTCCTCTTCCTCCTCCTCCTCCTCCTCCTCCTCCTCCCCCTCCTCCTCCTCTGACAGGTGCGTGCTCAGACCCGGACCGACTCCACGCGGAGCTATGACTCTCACTCCAGCAGCACCATCAGCAGCGACATAGTGGGTGGGAACAGGCCCCTCCCCCCTCCCGTGGCCCTGAAGCCCTCCGTCCCCCGAATGCCCTCAGAGGAGCGGGTCCCGGTGAGAGAGGAGGACGACCCCGCCTCCAAATCCTTCCTGGGCAAGGTGAGGATTTCAATTTCACTCTATGACTACAGACGGTAAATAAAGATGGACGACACGACAGCTCCACTAAAATGAAGCCAGATCTTCCTGATCGCCCCCTGGTGGCCGGCGGCAGTTTCATCTTCATCGAGATATTTCAGAGCTGGAGATGCGTCGTCCATTTTTATTTTCCAGTCTGCGTCTCTATTACATCTTTAGTTTTCTGGCTTTTAGATTGTTTTTGACTCAGTAAATAGTTTGTATTGTTTTCTTCTCTTTGACTCTCATTGCCTCTAATATGAAATAGAATCAGGTAACAGAACTATGTCTGTGTGTTTAATGTGATCCATGATCACCTGTAATTCATCAGACCTGTGACGTGTCGTCCACATTTCATCATGTTTTCACTCTCAGCTTCTTCATTTGACTTTCACCTCCTCGTGAGTCACGTGGGTGTTGATGACCTGTCATCACCAGCAGAGCGTGAGTTAACGTTTCTCTCTCTCCTCCCAGATCAAGGCCTTTGAGAAGATGGACCACTTGGCTCGAGCTCAGCGGATCCTGGAGCTGCAGGAGGCGGAGAACGCTCGAGTCAGTGCTGCTGCTGTTTTTCACTTCACCACCAGTTTAACGTGCACAGGCTGGGAGGCAGGGTTTAGTTTCATCTGTCACAGTTAAATGTTAAAGGTCTGAAGCAACAGATGGGGAGGGGTGGGGGGGGGGGGTTCACCCACTGACATTTTGTCTGTGGACACAGAACAAACATGTCAGATTAACAGGGACACAGGAATCAGAATCCAGATGTAATCTCTTAAACCACGTCAGAATCACTGGTCGTCTCTCGGGGTTCATGTGGAGTTAAAACGTCTGATGCTGGTTTGTTGTGTGTCAGCTCTGACTGGTCTGGTTCTCGTCTCCTCCCTCAGCTGGAAATCGCCCAGAAGCATCCGGACATCTACGCCATCCCAGTGAAGCTGCCAAAACCCAACCTCAACCGTCCCCAGCCAATCGGGTGAGAGCCTCACACCTCCAACACTAATCATGTGACTCAGGAGTTTATCTCGACTCTTGGAGCTGATTGGTTAAAGGTCGACAGAAATATGGTCAGAAAGGTTTTCAAGATATTAGGAAATCAGAAAACTGTGTCATGCATAGTTCAAGAATCTCGGTCTAAAGATTATATAGATCCAAAAGATAATTTCTGCTGTTACACCAGGAAAGTTGTTGTTATGAGGTCAGACACTTGTCATCATTGCATTAACTTTTGTAACCAATCAGATTTAAGACACAATCTACAGATAAATTGTCTTCAAGGTTCTAATGACATCATGAAGATGACATCATATTACCTTACATTACATTACATGTCATTTAGCTGACGCTTTTGTCCAAAGCGACTTACATTTATAGTACACTCAACATTTATGAGGGGCCATGTAGGGGTTCAGTATCTTGCCAAGTACACTTCGGCATGCAGATGGGGAAGAGTGGGGATTGAACCAGCAACCTTCATGTTGGAGAACGCCCACTCTACCCCCTTGGCCACACCGCCCCCATAAAATGTAGTTATGATATAAATAAAGTTAGCTTTGCCTTATTGAAGTATAACCAGCGCTCACAGGGTATAAACTGCCTCTCTGATGATTTCCAGTATCCAGCACGTTGTGTATTTATTTAAATGCTCATGTCCTTCAGCTCCAGCTCGAACCCGGAGCCCCAGACTCCGTCCCGGCCGTCCTACTCGGAGACACGAGGATACGAGGACGAGGAGGCGGAGTACCGCCGGCAGCTGGCCGACCAGAACAAGAGAGGCTACTACAACCCTCAGAAGTACAAGGACACTGAGCTGTGAGGCCCCCCCCCCCCCACCCCAAACCAGGAAGTGACATCATCACCGCACGCCGCTCCAGTCACCCCCCCCCCCCCCACGCTGTCGCTACAACTGCTCAGAGCTAGTCACCGTGGTAAAAGCTTAGGCAGCTTTACCTCAATGTAAACTTTAAACTTTTTGTTTGTAGTCGGATCCCTGGAGAGATATTAGTGTCAACACTGTTGTGTCACTACATGTTGTACTTCATAAACACACAACGGTTCCTGCCTGTAGTCTTTGTGTGTCTGGAGAGGTTTTCTGTTACGAGCCAGTTTGTGATTTAAATCCTGTTACACACCGACGCTCAGCTTCTCGTGTTCTACTGTTACTCTCAGGTTTGATTCTCTGCAGATCTTTATATTTACAGAACTCACAGAAACATCGTTTGTCCTCAGCTCAGTGAATGAGGTGAGATTTAGATTTAAAGGTAAATGAATGTAGAACTAGAAGATCAAACACCTGCTCTAGATTCTAAATGACTTGGTTCATGTCCCGTTCCTCCATCACGTTCAGTGGAAGCTGGTTCTGCAGCGATGAAAACACAAGTTCCCCGGTGGAGGTAGACAAATGATTAAAAATGAAACACATCTTCATCCAGATGTTCAGTTTGTGAATTATCCAGAAATTCCCTCGGATCAGTTTTAACAAGCCTCCGTGTGTTTCCCAGCTGGACGATGAATCAGTGATGAGAACAGATGATCGACTGTGGACGTAACAATGAAACACGAGAAGCTGACGAACATCAATCTGAAACCAGCAGAGCTACTGGGAGCTGAATGGGGATTGGTTAACTGTTCACTGGTCTGTGTTACACAACCTGAGCTCCAGACGCTGTGTTAAAGCAATGCTGAGTAGGTTAGACTGATCAACAGCGCCCTCTGCAGCCACACAGCCACACTGTTGTTGCTTAACAGCTGCTCTGGGGTCAGATTGATGTTCCTCCTGTTGTCCTGTAAATACACTACACTGTAACGCGTGTGCTCGGGGGTGCAGCATATATCGAAGTGCCTTGCAGCTCTGACTTTACTTCAGTTATTCACAAACTGCAGGAAGTTTCTAAACAAACCTTGAAGCTCCAGAAAAACACGCTTCTGTCAAAATCGACCAAACATTCGATGTAAGATAGTTTATTTTGTTTTTTTAGCTGTAATTATGAGAAAGAGAAATGTGTTATTGAAGACATGTCAGTATCATGTTGTTGATGATTACAAGATGTAAACGATTAGAAGATCTAGAAAGAAAACACTGTTGAACTCAACAGGACGTCCTGAGTTCTTAGTCTGGGACACGGAGACAATCACGTTTTTATGGCTTCTCATGTTTTTATATTGAATCTTCAACTCGCTGGAGTCTCTGTACACTGGAGTTCGGGGAACGTGGTGATGACAATCATGTTTGTTGATCCGTGACTTACATTTCTTTTCCCTTTTTTTTTTTGTTTGTGATCTCAAAGTGTTACAAGAAATAAATAAATAAATACTTTTTTTTTACATCGTGTCTCATTAGAAATGTCAGGTTCCAGTTTTTTGGGTTATTTAAGGAAGTAAAAAGCTTTTAAACTAGTTTGAACGATGAACTGTCGTGTTTTCACTCCACTGACGTCTCAGATTCAGTCTGAACTGTGGAATTAACAGAAAAGTGTCACATCTGATCTAG
The DNA here is from genome assembly GCF_947347685.1 of Pleuronectes platessa. Lineage (NCBI taxonomy): Eukaryota > Metazoa > Chordata > Actinopteri > Pleuronectiformes > Pleuronectidae > Pleuronectes > Pleuronectes platessa. Next base: position 19,616,341 of record NC_070644.1, on the reverse strand, counting down.
AAAACATTTCAGCAGGACAGCGGTGGAGGTCTAGATGTTCCTCCTCCCTCCTCGCTGTCTTATCCTGTCTCTTCTCAAACAGGAAACTGAACGTCCTCCTGCCTTCATCTCAGATCCTGTCCAACAAAAACCAAACACAGCTCCCGGTCTTTTGCTTTAGAGTTTATTCAGCAGAACTGTACATGCATTCCTCCATCGCTTCAGTGCAGAAGTCCTGTATCACTGGTGTCGCCCTGATAACTGATAGGTCCAACATGATTTGAGTACATTCAGATTATTACAGCTATTGAACCAAGAGGTCGTATTTTACTCTTTGCCACCTACGTATGCACGATAATAAAATCCACAAGTTCTCTTTGGTCAAACATAAGACGTCACGTTAACACTCGGCCTAGTGAGATAATCTGCCTCCAGCATGTTCACATGGTCACACCGTACAGGTTAAGGCTAGTCAAGTGATATCAAACATGACGGAGAGGGGGGGGGGGGTGTTAACTCAAAGATGATTGACAGTAGTAACGACAGACAGTGATGTGTGTGTGTGTGTGTGTGTTCAGATGTAGACGGGCTGCTCCTGGGCGGTCAGCAGACGGTACATGGCCGCGGGCATCGTCTTCATGTGGATCTGCAACAGGGAACGTTTCAGGTTAAAATATCAAATCATATTTCATATTCATATTCACGTGTCCTCTGATGTCTGAAGGTGTGTCCTCACCTCGCCCATGGCGGTGGACAGGATCTGGACGATCTTCTCGTGAGGCGTGGCCACGACGCTCTGGCTGTTGATCTCGATGATGCGGTGGCCGACCCGGACGCCCCCTCTCTCTGCGATGCCTCCTCTCATCAGGCTGCAGATCTACACACAATAACACACACACACAAACACAAACACACACACAAACAAACACAAACGCACAATGACAGATTCAAGCACCGCTCTTCGTCTGTTGCTGAGTAACTGGTGCTCGTTTGTATTAATAATAGAATCTGTTTCTAACGGGAGGAGCAGCCTCTGTGTCGGTTCTACTGGTGAACACTCACGATGCCGTTCTGGACGCTGAAGCCCAGCTGGTATCTGAGGTCGGGCCTGCGGATCAGAACCATGGTCACGGGGGGGCAGCGGACGATGTTCATCTTGATCCTGGACTGAGACTTCAGACCCTGGGTGGGGGGGGGGGGACACGGAGATGGTTCAGCTACGACACAATAAACTAATAAAGTCAGAAACCAGACGGAAGCAGCACTGACCTTGATGATGCTCTGGCAGGTGCTCAGCGGTAAACCCACCAGACTGGTCCCGTTGATGGTCATGATCTGGTCCCCGATGTTGAGGCGCCCGGACTTCTCGGCCGGCCCGGCGTGCATCATGCTGGCGATGATGACGGTGGGGAGGATGGAGCCCCAGCCCGACTCCACGATCACCACGCCCAGGATCTCCCCTTTCTGCTTCTCGATGTAAACCTGCGGGGAGACGGGTCCGAGGTCGGGAGGTCAGGCTCTGAGTTCATGTGAAACTCACTGTTAACGATTCAAACAGTTGAAGGAGGAACATTGAACCGGTGACGGGTCGAGCTCCTCGCAGCCGGCGGCTCGATGGTGAGGGATGGGAGACGACAGCGGGAGGAGGAGGAGGGAGGAGGAGGAGGGAGGAGGAGGAGGAGGAGCCGAGGTCGAACGAGGTCGAATCAGAATCTGAGGTTATGGACTTGAAATGTCCTTTTTTTTCAAACTGCCTCACAGACGTGACTCAGGAACCAGCTGCTCATGTAAAACAATCACGACTCATTCGAGTTCATGATTCAAACCGGAGGCGTCTGCTCCACATGAACAACACATTAACATAAATCTATATTTAAGAGGAATATTTCTTTAAATTCCAGTTTTTAACGTCAGCGTCCTTTGATCTCCTGTGATGTCGCTGCCCCCTGCTGCCGGACTTACGTCTCTGCAGTTCTCCGACTTGGAGAAGTGGATGAGGTCATCGTTGTACATGTCCTGGGTGTTGAGCAGGTCGCTGTACTCCCTCTGGCTCAGGTCCTCGGGGTCGATGCCGTTGGCCCTGAGGAACTCCTGGTAGGCCACGCTGAACGACTGACCGATGGACTGGGCGATCAGCTGAGCCTGACACACAGAGAGAGAGAGAGAGAGAGGGAGAGAGAGAGAGAGAGAGAGAGAGAGAGAGAGAGGGAGAAGCTTGTGAGTGATAAGTTTTAAAAATTATTAAAGACACTTTTTTAAAGACACTTACAATCTAAAGTCTTTAAAGGTGTAAACTGTTTATTATAACTTCATTTATTTGATATTTCTGGATATTTCCTAGACGTTGTTTGAGTGTGAGTATTATATTATTTGTAATATGTTATTTTAAGGTTATTAACGTCTGGTTGAGACGAACAGGAAACATTGGAAGTCGTAGTTACTGTTTATTACACATTCTCTTACTTGTTTACCTTTGTTATCAGAGCAGAGATACTTCTAATGTGTGTAGTTGAGCAGAAAGTATATTATAGTTTACAGTGAAAGTATATTTTTGCCCAGATCTTCCAGTATTTGTGTTAAACTAAGATAAACAACTTCTCATTTAACTTCCAGCGACACAAACTAGTAATTTCCCCTAAAATCCCCAAATTCAGATTTTCTGGTTTCCCTCACAAACTCCACAATCGTTTAAAAGAAGTGATGTTAACGTTGACTCACGTCCTCGGACTCGAACACGTGACAGATCATCCTGTAGAGGCGCCTGTCGTCCGGGCTCATGGTGGTCTGCTCGGCTGCGTGGTCCAGGTTGTCCTGCGCGCTGCGGGATCGAACCATCTTCCCCCGGGCCATCAGCACCACCATGTTGCCGATGTCTGCGATGTAGGAGATGGTCCTCAGAGGCAGATCCATCAGAGACTCCTGGGGACCCACAGAACACACCAGGTTCTCTCTGAGTCGTGAAAACAACTCCATCACCTCCAGCGTGGGAGGATCTCAGGTGTTTGCAGATGAAGACAATCCAGGTGGACACGTTTTTCTTATTGTGTCCTACCTGAGTGTCGGCATTGAGGACCTTGATCCTCTGCGTGGACATGAAGAGATCGACCTCGGCGGTGGACGGAGCCTCGGCGTCGGGGCTCTGCAGAGAAACGACCAGAGCAGAAGTGACCGGAGGAAGCAACAGGCTGATTGACAGCAGAGACGGAGGAGAGCAGGTGTCACTGCTGTCCAAAGAACATCAACTCTAATGAGGACGGAGACAAAAACCCTTTCACATGAAGACAGAGACTTGTAGGAACCAGGACTCTGCAGACGTGAGGGAGTCACAGATAGAAATCCTCTTTGACATGAAGGTGTGAAGATCCAGCAGGACTCACCTTCTTCCTGTTCTTCGCCTGTTTCTGAGCAGCCTGCAGAGATCAGAGACACAGACTCAGACACGAAGAGGAAACAGCTGGATCCACTGCCTCCATTTCAAACGCTAGATTAATGGACAATAGGGTGTGTGTGTTGTGTGTGTCTGTGTGTGTGTGTGTGTGTGGGAGGACAGTGATGTTACTGTCTATCACTTCTGACACCGGCAGACGCCCGGAGGCCTGTGCAGCAGAGATGATCAGAGGTTTGCTCTCTATCGCTGTGACACGCCGCTCGACCCCCGCGGACGGAGACGTGTCCTCGTGTGTTTCTGGTTCGATGCCTGGTCTCAGATCAGAGGTTTCATTTCGTCTCCACTTCCTCCCTGAGACGTGTGTTTGTCGTTTTCAGGGCTCAAGATGCAGGATCACGACTTTCACCTGGAGTCAAACTACAGTTTATATCAGGTTCCTGGTGATTTGAATAAAAAAGAGAAATCTGACTTCTCTGTTTCTGAACCTTCATCACTTCAGTGAGACGTCAGTGAGCTCATCTTCTTCAGACACGAAAGAACCTCTTTTCTCTTCCTTTCTCAAAACACGAGATGACTTATGCATGACCCTCATCATTATACTGGATCCCAGCGCCTCCTCCCTGTGGCTCCCACAGACCTTAACAAGGGCGCTGTCCTGGAACTGTCAGTCAAACCGACCGGAGAGCAGAGTCCCCCCCCACCCTGCTCGTCTTCCTCACCAGCACCTAAACCGACTGACCGAAATGATTCACCCTGGCTGCGTGACTCAAATTCGTGGGCAAATGATAAATGATGTAGTTTGACTCCTTGTGATCGAAATTAAAAATACATCACCCCCCCCCCCCCCCCCCCCGTGTGCGTGTTTGCCATCGCACGCTGCGAGTGGAGCAGAAGGGGCCTCTCCGCTCTCCACGGACTGGGAACACTGGTTTATGTAACACTCAGGAGAGGAGCTGGTGGGACTGCGGCTCCGGGAGCAGCCACGCGTGGACAATTCTTTGTGCACAGATCTTTCCCCTCCGGCTGAGACGCCTGCTGAAGGTTTGTGGATTTCTGAGACTGAGATCTGAAGCAAACCTTTGTTACATCATCACGACGTGTCCAAGTGTCCCAGAGATGAAACAACAAGGAGCTGCGGCTTTGAGATCTGAGCTCTGAGGGAACTGTAGTAAATATAATGTGTTTAAAAGGCTTTAGGGTCTTTATCAATACTCCACACTGTCTGAGAGGAACAACAGAATCCAGGTTTTTATGGCTGTGATTATTCAATCTCATGGAAATATGTCATTTCAGACACAATCCAGACGTTTTTACTTTATAAATTTAGAGATATGAAAATAAACATTTGACTTCTTTGCCAAAATATGAAACTATAAAACAACATTTAGCCTTTGAATTAAAGAACCAATAAAAGTACAAACTAAAAAAATGGATTTTATCCTATTTACCACATAATTCATTATATTTACCCTCTGCTGTTTTATTTCAGTTCAGTTTAGTTTGATTTATTTCTGTTATATACTAAATCTCCTCTGAATGAAGGATTTTATTACAGCTCCCACTACAGACTGTAGAAAGATGGACGCCATGATGAGTCTGCACCAGTGAAGTCAAAGCCTCCATCGCCTCCTGGTGGCTGACTGCAGCACAGGTCACAAAGCCTGCCTCCTCCATGTTAGTGAACCTCTGACAGAGCCAGATCCCGAGTGGCAGCTTCTACTCACGCTTGCACTCGAGCCTCTTACACTCAGTGAGCACATGTCTAGTTGCTCTCCACCTCTTCTCTCTCCTGTATGAACTGAACCAGATGAATGGCGGCTCTCACCCTCACTCTGCTCATGGCCTCCTGCGCCTGCTGCATGCGGGCGCTCTTCGTGGGCGTCCTCTCCGACAGCAGGTGGGTGCAGCCCAGGTAGGTGGCGGCGAAGATGATGCCGTCAATAAGGTCTTCGGGGTCACATGGTCCCAGGACTGTGATGACCGGAGAGCACTCGTTAGGCAAAGCTACACAAATACATGCTCATACCCACACATACAGATCAAAAAGTGCAGATATGACAGTTTTCTGCTACATTTGGACATATTCAATAAACATGTTCAAGAATTCATCCTGAAAAACGATGGAGGAGGAAATAATCCACTCACCGTCCACAAACGTGGGAAAAGAGGGAAGAGATCTGCGAATCTGAGGAAACACAAGAAAAGAGAAACTACTCAGACACTTTAAAACTCATTTAAACTCTGCAGGACTTTTGACTATCAGCTGTTTAAATGTTAATAGATAATATTAATCTGTAGATTATTGGATTCACAGGATTTCAACCCTGTGACGTTATGTGTGAAGACTGTAAATAAAGATGGTTGTAGCGTCTGGATCGCCCCCTGGTGGCTGAAGGCAGTTCAGCTCATAAATCCCACAGCAGCACAAGATGGCAGCGTTCGGATCCAGGCTCGTCTTCCATCTTTATTTATGGTCTGAAGTATAAACTACCTAGAACTAGCTAACAGAGGATTCCTTAACTATTCCTTTACGTCCATACTGTAGAGAACTCTGTATCCAGGACCTGATCTGAAGTGAGTGGCGCTCGGTCTCACCTCCTCGGCGGACAGCGGCTGCTGCAGAGGAGACTGCGGTTCAGCCTGTGGCCTCGGCTGTGGGGGGGGAAGCGTCTGATTCTGCCACTGTCCACCCGGCGCTGTGTGTGCGTGTGGTTGCTGCTGAGTGTAGGTCTGCGGCGGCCTGCCGGTGTCCCTCTGCTGTGCGGCATGGCCCTGGTGGTGGTGGTGGTGGTGGGGGTTGTGTTGTTGGTGGTAGTGTTGGGGGTGGAGGGACCTGGACGACTCCGCCCTCCGAGGACTGAGCTGCTCTCTCACCGGACCCGAGGCGTAGCAGGACGGAGACTCCGGCTCGGACTGAGAGGGCGACTTGGGAGACGACTGTGGAGAAAGAAACACGAAGAAAGAAAGTCGTGAAGCTTAAATGCTGCAGATCACGATGACAACTGCTCCCTGGGATAGAAGATTTATGATTTGGGCTTTGATCCAAGTGACACTTGGTGCAATGAGAGGCAAGGATGTAAATCTGTGTGTAAAAGTTTCTTGGAAGCAATGACATCAAGTTGAATCATTGCAACACTGCAGCAAACATCCGACTCCTTGAGGAAAGTCACTCAGAGCAGACTGAATAGAGCAGATCAGCTTTTTGTAAAAGAAAAAGTAAGAGAAATAAAATATCTCTAAAGTATGAGACCTTGAATTGTGACTTTTATATTTCTGATCGAGTGTTTTAAACAAATATAACACAACAGAATAAACACAGATTTTAGACAGGGAAAGGCTCCATACTTATATATATATCAATGTTTTCATTTAACTCTAGAAGAGAAAGTGAATAAGCACATTTCCCTTAAAAACAAAGTGCCACTGAAAGGTGAAGAATATCTAAACCTCAGCTTTTTTTTTGTTCTCTGAAAGAAGACGTTTAAAAATGATCCTTAACATCAAAAACAATCTGGTATTTCTGCATTTTCCTTTATTGCCTATTTTCTGTTTCCTTTTTAAACCTGGTTCTCAGCTGCCACCAACACAAGATGAAAGAAACAAGGATCATAAACAACTGATTTAAATGATTTAGTCTCATCTGCACGAGATTTTAACAGATGAATAATAAAGGAGGTGCCACTCACACGTCCGGTCGCAGACTGCAGCGAGTACACCTCCTCCGTGGGGCTCACCTCCTGCCTCATCACCCAGATCGGCTCCACCGGCTGATCGGGGGTGTAGGGGGAGCGAATGGTCTTCGTCTTCACCTCCTCAATCGCCTCTTTGATGTCTTTGATGGCCAGGCTGATGGCGTCTCCCGAGCCCCGGGAGCCTCCCTCCCCCGGGGGCCCCCCCACACTCAGCTGCTCCAGGGCCTCGGCGGAGCTGCTGTGCCCGGACGACGGGCTCTTGTCCCGGGCTTCGGTTTGTCTCGGTGCACGTCGGTGACTTTTGGGAATGGGGCTGTGACGTCCGCTTTCCCCCTCGCCGTCGGACTGCCCGTCGTAGTGGTGCAGCCGGCAGCCGACGGAGCGGTCCAGAGGGGAGTGGTGGGATCGGCGGTCCCTGACCTGCCTGGGAACATGATGGGAGCCCCTGGTGGGAGAGGACGGGGAAACCCTCTCCTCTCTGTGGCTGGTGAACGGCTCCTGGCTCGACTCCTGCTGGGCCTCATGGCGCTCGGGCCTCCGGTTGGACGCCCTGCAAGGTTCTCTGGGTAACTCGGGGTAGGAGGTCATGAGAGGTTCGGGAAAAGAGTTGGGATGAGAATTCTGCTCCGTGTAGGACTCGGGCTCCGGGTAGGACTTCTGATGGGACTCGGAATAAAACTCTGCGTAGGTCTTGGGGTACGACTCGGAGCAGGAAGTGGAGCGGGACAGCGAGCAGGACTCGGAGCAGTCCTCGTCCTCGTCCTCGGGGAGGTCATTGTCAGGGACGGGGCTCATGCTGGCGTCCTCGCTGAAGTGGTCCATTTGGGGGAAAGGAGGAAGGTCGGGGGAGGAGGGGGGGGGTCGGGGAGTGGAGGGGCGGCGGGCTGTGGAGGGGGCCGTCCATGCTGAGCGAGGCTGCGCTCTCCGTGTCCGAGCACAGATCCGTGATCTCACTTCCCTGAGCGGCGACGTCCTCCGCCACCTCCTCCATCACCTCCTCCTGGTCCTCCTCCGTCCTCGCCGCGCTCTCCTCCGCCCCCCCGGCAACCTCCTCCACCTCCTCACGGCCGCAGACGGAGGTTCCTGTCGCCGGGCGGCAGTCTCCATCCTCCTCCGCCTGTTCCTGTTCCTCCTCCTTCTCCTTCACTTCCTCCACCTCCTCCTCGCACGCTGCCTTCTGGTCCTCCTCCGCCTCGGCGTGGGGAGCAGGGTGGGGGGGAGGCTGCTCGTTGTGGGCAGCAGGCGCAGGTGAGAGGTGGGTGGGGGCTACCACAGCAACAGGAGTGTGGTGAGGAGATGCTCTGTCCTGTGATTGGTCGGTTACAGCATCATCTGCAGAGCGCTGCTGCAGCTGCACCCCCGCTGGACCTGCCCTCTCACCCTCCCCGTGTGACGAGTCCTGCAGCTCTCTGATTGGCTGCCTCTGTGTTTGACCTCTGAGCCTGGGGTTCGGGTCGCCCATCCGGCGGTAGCGAGCGACGGCGGGGCGTAGCGGCGCGACAGGCAGGGCATCGACCTCCCGACCCTCTCCGGCTTCTGGCCTGGAAGACGCGACCTCTGGAACCTGATCAGGACTCTGAGCCTGCCCCTCCCCCGGGCGCCGGCGGTGGCGAGCAGGTCCGCGACCCGCTGCCGGGTGGTGGTGGTGGTGTGGGTTGTGATGCTCGTGAGGGTGGTGCTGATGGAGGGGATTGGGCTCCCCCTCCTGGTGGAGCATCTGACACGGCCTCCAGGAGCGACGCACCGGAGGCTCCCCGCGCGTCGACCCGTTGGGCTGCCGGCTGCTCGGAGGCGCCTGGTGCTCCTCGCCCGGCTCCTCCCTCTCCTCTCCCTGGTTCTTGTGGCTCATGATGCGAATCTGCTGCTCAGAACATTCTGTCTCACAGCTCAGCCTGGAGAGACGGGGACAGGAAGTGAGATTTCAAATTAAAAAGGTAAAAGAGAAGAGGTAATAGAATGTTTTGACTCAAAACTTTTGCCTGAATTTCAAATACATTAGTTTGGAATTAGAACAATTACCAGGTATTGATCAGTTTCTTAATTATTTGATCAAAAATGTTGTTTATAAATAGAATATAGATTATTTTTAGCTTTGGGACTTTTGATCTCACAGAACTATGTTTCCTGCAAAGGGCTTGTTGCACTTGTTTCTCATATTTTACAAAAACACAACAGTGGAGTTCGACTTCCCCTGTGTCTCTGTTTGCTCAACTGACTGAATGAACTGGAACAATTAAACCCAGAGGGGGGGGGGGGGGGTTGAGGGGGGGGGGGGGGGGGGTGTTGAGACGCAGCCAGAAAAACAGCTTCAGCTAACTCTCAGAAAAAACAATATCTTAATCATGCGTCTTTATGGAAGCAGCTAAATGACCTCGACTGAGGTTTGGATTTCCTTCATGTTGAACGTTTACGTGCTTTTACAGATAATTAACCCGACGTCTCAACACCATCACTCAAAGGACACCATCACCAAGTGGAAACGTCTCCATCATGATCATACTCAGACGACTGAGATTTACTAAAGCAACATCGTGCTGCACCGAAGAAGACCAGAGATGGAGATGAGTCATTCTCCTCACAGATACACAGGCTCCTCCACGTTTGGCCTTAATTCTCCGAACCTCCATTTTTATTTACAGTCTCCGGTTACTACAGTGATGTGGTATCAGGCCGGGGACTCCCTGTTTGCCTGCCGAGGGCGAAAACCTAAATCCTCTGGGATTCATCTGGGTGTGCACTGCACTTTAATCTGAGCCGCACTCATCCGTCCTCCAGCAGCTGGCAGATGGCACAGGCCGGAGGAGGAGGAGGAGGAGGAGGAGGAGGAGGTGGGGCAGGAGGACGAAGAGGACGAGAAGGGACGTGTCTCTTGTATCTGATGAGAGTCGGTTCAGACGAGTGGACGGGGGCAGCGACATGAATAATAAATGTGAGAAAGCCCGTTTTGATACTTATTGGATATGACAAGGCAATCAGTGTTTACATCAGTTATCTCATCATCACAGGTCCACATCAGGGAGAGGACTTTAAAACGGGAGGTTTATGGATTTAAGTTATTCTAGAAAAGGTGATAAATGGATGTTAGGTTGCTTTATTGGGAAAAAGCTTTTTTAATTCTTGGTTCAATATATTTGACCGAAGCTCCTGAAGTTACACGTTTAATAAAAATCACAATATCATGATGGGAAACTGATTTAAGGGGATTTCTCACATCTTAAGAGACACAACATTAGTTTCAGACCGATAGTTAGAGTTAGAGGTTCGAAACTCGCCCACTGTTTAAATAGTAAATAGGTTTCTGCCCTTCTGAGCATCCCAGGGTGTGTGGGTCTCACAGGGAGCTTTTATCCGGAGGGTTCTCGGCACGTTCACTATCTTGAGACGGCTGAAAAGGAATCGACCGACTAATAAACTGGTCAGAAGTCAGACGTGTAGTGTTTCACCGGTTAACTCCACCAGGGTGCGACAGCAGCTGGTTCTTAAAGGGAATGGGAGATGACTTAACTGTGTATTTCTCCTGGAAACACTTGTGGTGCAGCAGAAGTGTGTTTGTGTTGTTATGTAAAGTCTAGACGGAGATGGTCGATGGAGCGGAGGCGCAGAGGGCAAAGGTCGAGTTTGATTCTGTAATCTGAGCACGAACCACAACTGCTGGGGAGCGAACATGCTGGGAGGTGGCAGGAGTAAGTGAGTGAGGGGGGGGCTCCCGGGAGGTTCAGGGCTCTGGGCCCCGGGTGGCTTGGGAGGTGACAGTTTGTGGGGGGTGGCCCCGGGTCACAGATGGCTCTGGCAGTGGCAGCGGCTCGCACCCGGCCCGTGGAGCCGTGAGCCGCTGCACCTCCATCTGCTCGGCGGCGCTGGAAGCTGCCGGGTCACGGATTTACCAAGACATTAACTTCCTGATCTTATACGGCCAGAAAAACACACACTGACAACAACACACGTGTTCTGTAACACACTTAAGGCCTTTCGCCGACAACAACTGCTCACTGAACTCTCTCCTACAGACACACACTATAACGAAGACAACAAACAAGTGATACACCATCAATTATTGTATTAATTGACAGATGAATCATTGAGTCTCTCTTTAGAGCTCAAGGGAATGTCTATAATATATATTTCTTGATTCTTGTTTCTTTTAGGAGGTAAATAAATAATCAATACTGATAATTATTGATCTTATGACCAAACAGGTGGAAATCAGCTGTTTCATTTACCTTCAAATATCTAAATAAACTCAGATTCATATTCAATATACATCTTTGTGTCCCCTTTGTAACAAGGCACTCTACACCATAGTGAGACTAATAGAGGATTATCTTATCTTATCTTATCTTAACTCTTCTTATCTTATCTTAACTCTTCTTATCTTATCTTATCTTATCATATCTGATAGCGAGGATGCAGACAAGTTAAAATGGCAAAATGACAAATATCCATCAAGGCCAATTGAATGGATTAAACAACATATTTAGTTTTTAACGATCTTTTAAATGATAAAGACAAAAACAAAGATGCTGTGGTGAAGACACTGATGCAGCTTCCAGGACCAGGTGAGATTTAAGGAACGTTACACGTGTCCAACCTCATGTCGTCTTTACAACCGTCCTCAGATGAATCATTAGTAAAGTGGCTGATTGACAGATTTCAGTATTTGGAGCAGAGATGATGAAACATGAACCAGCGTCTGAACCCTGGAGGATTTTCTAATTTTCTACGAATTATGTAACTGAAGAAAAACTGAAACTCTGGATTTATGAAATGTGGAGATGTCACCTTGGGCCCCAGAGGAATTCAGGTCTACTCTCATTTCATGCGTTTTTTATGAAACTGACGGATTCATAATGATAATAAAGAGCTGTCAGGTGGATGGAGGACGATGGTTCATCAGCTGCAGCTTCACTGTTTCTCCTCCATCGTGATTCATCCTCAGCTCCATGTTGGGATCGATACCCTGACATTGTGTTTACATGCACGCTGACATTAATGCACGAGCAGGAGCCAGACCGCTGCTGGTTCGAATCCCCCTCCTCCTGCTGTGTGGCCTTGACGGGTTTCATCCTGATATCACGATGACTTTTGAGAATGAGAGCAGGTTGTGGCCACGGTTCTTTAAAAGGCGTCTCCAGCCCCGGACCGAGCGGCTCCTCGTCCCGGAGGAGATGGAACCGAGCGGATGGATGGATGGATGTTCTCATCCCGGGATCTGGACCCTGAGGCGCCCGACGTGACATTTTAAATATAAACCCAAACGCACATCAACGTGTAAAACGCTCCCTGACGTTAAACCTCCCCAGCCCCCCCACACAGCGACCCGAGCGCGGTCCCCGTCCCGCACGACACCCACCTGCGTGTCCGCGGAGGAGAGGCCCGGCTCCGGCGGCTGCAGAACACGGCATCGCTCCCTGTCCGGTTCGCTCCCCGGTGCCTGCGCGCCTGGCTCGGCTCGGCTCGGCTCGGCTCGCCCTGGCTCCGCCGGTGCCTCCTCACAACTCGGTGGGATTAACGCGCTCCGCCCCTCCTGCACCGTGACGTCACCGCGGATTAACGGTGCACAAAGCGCCTTTGCTGATGCGGGTCGTTCAGACACAAACAGTTCCGTGTGAAGCCTCCTCCTCCTCCTCCTCCTTCTCCATCTCCTCCTCCTCCTCCTCCCACCCCTCCTCCCCCTCCATCAGCCTGCAGAGCTGCTGCAGCACCGGTGGCTGCGGTGTTACCACAGTCTGCCGGCGGGGGGCGCTGTGATCCACCTGTTCAACGCGGCAGAAGATCAGTGGCAAACACCTGAGAGAAGAAGACAGGTGGAAATTAAACGTCTTTTCCTAAAAGACAACAGCAGCAGAATTCAGTTTAGGAAAAGTGGGCAAGATTAAAGAATAAACCATAAAAATAACGTGCAAAGGAAATAAAATAATGCTCAAGATGCATTTCTACGGTGGTAGAGAGTTCAGCGCACTGCAAATTAGGAAAAGACAAGGAAATAACATAAATATGTATATATATGAATAAATAATTATCAGGATAAATGTTGTTTTAAGTTTAAAGCCTCATTTTTCTACAGATCTGAATAATATGTGTTTTATACATCTACACTCTGTTCCTGCTCAATGCAATTACTTGTTATATGATGATATAAGATATTGTTTTATTGCCCAGAACAGAAGTAAGTTCATATATATGTTTGTCATTTATTCATTTATTTACACGTGTCACTTTTCTGGTGAAACACTCTGACGCAGCAAAATGATCTAATGTTCAAACAATAAGAATAATTTAGTTCTGATGATCCTGAGCTTATTAATATCTCAGGATATTCAGCAGTGATGCTCATGACGCATCTAACTCAGTTATTAACCCAGCACTGAATATTAATGAAGTGTGTGTGTGTGTGGGGGGGGGGTCTCTATGTTGTGGTGCCACTCGGAGGCCGAGCAGATCAATAACACCCTCGTCTACACACCGTCGAGCTCCTGTGACACATCCACACCGACGTCACGTGCACCCCCCCCCCCCCACAACCCCCCCCCCCCCCCCCTTCTGCCGGAGCAGCCGTTACCGTGACAACCACACGTGACGGAGGATGGAGACGGAGTGCGGTTGCCATGGCAGCAGGTCTGTTAGGGCCCTCTCTCGTTATCGCAGAGTGCACGACCCCGCAGCCAATCAGGACGCTCCGTGACACAAAGTGTGTAACCTGCAGAATCAGGAGGTGAGAGCACGACTCTGCTGATGCTGCTGCTGGAGTCACCTCATCTCACACAACCCATTCTTCATCCAGGCGGGTTCTCTGCTGCTCTATTTCCGGAGAGGACATCAATAATTTGTGGTCTTTCCCTGCGTCTCTGTGCAGACGGGGCTGAGGATCTACTGTACAGGCTCTGACAGCTGGGTTGCATGCAGAGAATCCATCAGTGGAATTAACACACATCAATGTTTCATCATTTTCCTTCGCATGTCTTTCTCATATCACGCAAATAAAAAAAAGCCAGTGGCCTCGATTGAATGCATCCTGCAACTTACAATATGCAGATGAGACACCAGGGCCGGTCTGCAGGGGGCGCTCTGCAGCAGGATGGGGGGGGGGAACCAGATCCCTTTAACTCTGTGTTTGCACAATTAAGATTTTACTTCTACTTTCAGTGACAACCGGCTCTTGTTTTACAAATGTATTGAATTACATGGCGTATGAATGATGATAACGTGGCTCCATCCAATTAGAACAGAGCATCCACCCAGTGTCTGATGATCCAGACGTTTTCATACAGACACAGTATAATATTTATAATATTGTTGGGCTGCTCCCAGAGAAAAGGGTGGAGGACCTCATATACTGGGGAGAACATTAAATAACTGTAACATCATGCAAAACAATAACCTGTGCCCCCCCACTCTCAGTATTTATTAGAGCTCTGGCACAGATATGACAACCAGGAAATTAAACAGATGACTGATGATTTATGAATTGTATCCTTTGAACACAATCTCTCTTTCTTCTCTTCCCCACACTGCTACACTTGAATATGATGATGTAATGAGTCATTTCCAGTCCGACTGGGTTCCTGGTTGTTTTCACGAGAAACATCAGTAACAGCTGTGATCTTAACTTACACACGTACACACTTACACAAAAACGTTGCTAACGCAGAGGAGCTGGAGGAATGAGTGTGATCAAGAGACAGAGACAGAGAGTCGGACAGATGGATCACAAATGTGGATGAGAGAGCTCCATCGGAAAAAAAAAAAAAAGTTACTGCACAGTTTAATCTCCTGTTTCCAACATGGCACATTCTTCTCTCCTCTACCTCTCTCAGCCCATTCCCTTCTGCAGCTTCCCTCCAGTGAGGCTGTCACCAAAAAGTCCCTGAGACCCGACTTTGACTCATATTTCTGAATAATCTCTTTTATTCATCTTTGAGGATTCTGCCTCTCTGCCAATTTCCCGAATGGCTCATTTTTATTGAAGATAAAACTGCTGCAGACTTCAGATTAATGAATGCACCAAATGCTTGTAATCTGGTGAAGACTGAAGCCAAGACAAATATTTTAGACGATTGCAAAGTGTTTTGATTCTCTGTTGGTTTGGAGAACACAGTTTGGATCATTTGTTTATTCAGGCCTGTCCTCACTCAGCGAAGCATCGTTTTCCTCACAGTCTGAAAGTGTGATGCAATGATACAACTTACAAACAGTTGTGTATTCTTCACACCTATCGTCCAAAAGCACTTATAGTCAAAGCATTTGATGAGATTATGAACATATTAATAAGTTAAAGACACAAAACAGAGAGATCAGTTGTCAAAGACCGACCAAACTCCATCGTAGGAACTTGTGACCACATCACAACATCTGGCCCACTTCCACCCTTTGTGTTCTTTAATGACAACAGAGACTTTCTTGTGGTTAATGGAAGTTTACTGAGGTCCTCATTCAATCTGGAGAGGGAGGTAAATGACATGAAGATGGACAACGTGGGATGAAGCTAAAATATCCTGTCATCCTGAACTGGTGATAGAGGAGTTCAACCAATCGTGAGTCAGTCACCATCCACTAACACTAAGGAGGGGAGGGGGGTCATGATGGTTAGCTGTCATGTCGTCCATCTTCATACACACATATGTTTCCACCCTGTGTAATGTGTGTAGCTGTGAGGCTGGTCAACGGCCAACACACCAGATCCTCACCAGAAACCTCCTGCTGGCTTGAGTTAATCAGAAATCTGTCATTTCTACTGGTTCACTGTGGGAGTTCAATATCTCACTTTAAATGTTTCTACTATTTAATTCTGAAGAGAGTTTTTGTTTTTAGATAAGGCATCATTCATTTCTCTCTCAGCCAGAAGAGGATGCTCCGGAAAGTTATATAAACATAAATTTGCCTTTGAGCCAAAATCGTCAGGTTGTTTTTCTCATGAAGAAACTTCAAGATTATCTCCTCGACTTTATTAGTTTATTTCTTTCTTAACCTTCTCCCCTTCTTTCTCTCACTCGTTCTTCCCCCACCACCTCATCACTCACCTTCCTCCTCCTCCTCCTCCTCCTCCTCCCCCTCCCTCTGTTATTCTCCTCCTCCTCCCTGCACTGGCGTCCAGACACACACTTTTCCCCTGTGGAGATTGTGCAGTGTGCTGCCAGTGTGCGAGCTGGAGAGACACTCAGGCAACACACAGACACAACGGGGGAGGAAACTTCAAAAACAAAACTTTTTACTTGTTGTTTCTCCAACTTTGGCTTCAAGACCCACTCCAGCTTCTCCTGGTTTCCTCTGAGAGCTGAGTTCTTTCCCACTGAAAGCTGCGATGCTTCCATTGTGCCTCCTGACTTTTGCTGGTGAGTTTGTTTTAATGGTGCATGAGGGCACGGTGCTGTTAATGCCAGTTGCCGTGATTCATACTTACCATTCCCTCTCTCTCTCTCTCTCTCTCTCTCTCTCTCTCTCTCTCTCTCTCCTTTTCCCCTGTCTGTGGTGGCAGCCGTCGTCCAAGCCCACAACCAACTGCTGCCAGGCTCCTGCAGCTTTGAGTCCAGCACCTGCGAGTACACGTCAGACTCAGACTTCGCGAGCTGGACCCTGCACAAAGATGGTACAGCACTTCCACAGATCTCCCACTGTGTCTTCACCCCCCCCCCTGTTCAACACCTCTTCAGTTCAGATGCTTGTATTGTGGCTCTTACCAGTAGCAGGAACAGGTTTTTCGCTGTGATGCTGAGTTTTGGCCGTACCACCACATCTGGAGTGCATTGACTCCAGCATCTCGGTCTGCACATCTGGAGTCAGTGAAGGAACACATTTAGGCATTCTGCTGGAGTTGGTACCGCGGCTGATACAGACGAGCGCTGCACACGCCCAACTCCACGTTATGTCAGAGAATCAAAGAAAACAGACGAGTTGCTTTTTACGATTTAATTTACGTCACAATTTAAGTGTCTTTAATTGCTCGGACATTTGCTGCATCTGCACACATGTGGATTCATGTGTGGGGGTTGAAGTCCCTGCAGCAGAGGGGCCTGGCTGAGGGCCCCCAGCTGCACGGCCCTGTCACTTGAGATGGGGCCAGGTTTTAAAGAGGTGGAGGTCATGTTGATGTTGAAGGAAACTCTCTCAGATTTCTAACTTAGCTTTAATCATACAAAACCCCGTCCATAAACCAAACCACCTACTTTTGAAAAGCAACGTCAGCAAGAACCGGTTCAGGTGCTGGTCAGATTCCAGAGGCAGGTTGCTGCTGACACACCAGACACGATTGGGCAAGAGTCAAACTACATGTGTGCAAGTGCAGCTTCAGAACATATTTAAGATAAACTTCAATCTGTCAAAACAAGAATCTGAATTCTGTTTGACCCTGTGGTGAACTGTGTGTTCCTCTGCAGAGATGGTGTCAGGAGCTCTGTGCACAAACACCATGTTAACTATGGACAGAGCTAAGCTAGCTGCTTGATGCTAGCACTGTGTGTAACCAACAGACATCATGATCTCATCATGTGGCAAAACCACAAACAAACAACCAAAACAAAATCATTTTCAATTAACTTCTTGGCTGTTTGTCTGTAATTAGGATCAGAAATGTGGGAAATAATCCAAAATGTCAGTTTTCTCTTTAATCATATATTCAAACTGCTCATTTTGTTTGAGCAACAATTATTAAAAACTAGTAGTGTTGACAAACTAATATTATATAAATGGGACGAACGTGGATCAATCACATCTTAGTGCCTCAGGAGGATGGAGTGGTACAGTCACTTCCTCCACTCTCCTGCTGCCAGACTCTGCTGTGAAGGCCTGGTGATTTTTTCCCACCACATTTCTCCGCTCTAACTTTTCTATAAACCTCCACAGCCCGTCTCACCGTCTCCCTTTCCTCCGGGATACGTCAGCCTCTTTCTCTTTTTCCTGTTTCCATCCTCGGTGCCGCCGGCTGGTTAAGAAGGTCAGGGCGGTTGGTGCGTTAATGATGTGCTCATGCAGTTTCCTGCTCATTTACTCTCCGTCCACTTCTCTGGGCTCTGAGCTGCACAGTTTGAGCTCGAACCCCGAAAAACAAGTCGTGTCATCGATGCTTTGTTCTTCTTCTGCAACTTCTGCATATTGAGACAACATGTGTGCGTGTGAGGCCACGTTACGTAAACACAAACATTCATCTTGAATTCACTGGACTGAAAGTGTGGAGAAATGAGCTCAGCCCTGGTGGCTGTGTGTGTGTGTGTGTGTGTGTGTGTGTGTGTGTGTGTGTGTGTGTGTCAGTGAGAACACATGAATACACATGTGTTTGTCAGGATGCAGCAGCCCGGAGGCAGCGAGGGCTTTCTACAGGGGAAAGTAATAAGTGACAGACGAGTGCAGGGATCTCCGAGCGCCCTGCAGCACAGACACAGCTCACAGTCCATGCTGCTGTAAGAGCTGAGCTGGATCTCACGTTGCACCAGGTCACCAAGTAGTTTGTCTTTGGACATCCTCGTGCAAAATGTCTCCTTCTGTCAAAACACACATGCAACTCATCTAATTCCTCTCACCTCCTGGTTCCAGGTCACTTTGTGGCAGTGGACTCGGTGGATGAGCAGGACGCAGAGAGAGGTGCAGGTGAGAAACCCGGGCTCACCGGGGTTCTGCTGAGTCCGGCTCTGGAGCAGAGCGAGTGGAGCTGCCTGAGGCTGGTGTACCAGATCACGGGCTCTGGGAGCCTGGAGGTCCTGCAGCGCTCCGAGGGCCGGAGCTTCGACAGGCCTCTGTGGAGCAGCCGGGCCCCGTCCGACAGCTGGGTCATCTCCAGCATGGACCTGCAGAACAACACGGAGCCTTACAGGGTAAAGCACCGACCTCCAATCTGTGTTTAAAATGTTCCAGCGTCAGATATAAACACGTCTAAAGCTTCTCTAACGGTCTCTGAAGGATGTTTAGGGTTTATTCCATCGTATGGAAACATTAACAAACAGGCAGATGATGGAGCGAGAGAAAAGGGGCCTCGAGACCTCAAAGTGGAAAGGGTTCATCCTCTGAGGAGAAGGATTGTTTGTCATGTTTGAATCTGCAAGATTTCGATTCTTAGGATTTGACGTTTGACGTTTTGTAGTTGTGGTTAGAAAAGTTTTCTATAAATCTATGCTTATATATTATAAATCTAGTTTTATAAACGATGGAGTTCAAGGACCGCTGTTAGAAAAAATAAAAAAAATAAGAGATTTAGATTAAAGTATATAGAGAAAGATACCAAATGTTATGATAGTATGAAAAATGTAATATTACAAGAGAGAGAGTCTTACAATCTCCAGTAATTAATAATATTTGACAGCTGTGATTTTGAAAGCAGAAAATCTATTTCTTCATAAGAAAACCATCACAGATGCATGGTTGGGGGGGGGGCAACGTAACTGTCGATTCCTCTGAAACTGCTAAATTAGATAAATTACTGTGGTGATTGCAAACGAGCAAAATAATGTTGTAATAACTAAAGCTGCTGATTTTCCAGTTCTGTTTCTTCATAAACCAAACGGCCGAGCTGCAGAAATCCACCTTTCATGCAGCTGTTTAAAGAAGAGACAGATATAGGTGGAGATTAAACACACAGGCCAATATGAACACACACCTCCAGGGACACACATTATCCAAACACTGTGGGACCAGTACAGCACAATGTTTATATTACGTGCAGAGGCAGAGTCGACTCTGACAGGGTCGTGACCTCGGTAATGCTCAGCCAGGCCTGTGCTGTGGGGGGGGGGGGGGGGGGGGGCTCCGCACACAAAACACTTTCCAGTCCAGACCAAGGTGGAAAAATGTTAATTGTATATCACAGGTTTAAATTTAGAACTAAAAGGTTGTTGTTTACTTTTCTCTCCACACAAAAGCCACCAAACTATTCTCGAGTCGCCAAAACGACCTCAGTCGCTGTCAAGCACGTTTTCCTTTAACGTCTTCAAATCATCGCCTCAGATATGATTCATAACTGCATTAATATGAAGATTGAAAGCAGGAGGGAAACAGCTGGTCATGGTTCACTTCCTCTAAAGTGAAGGAATGTTTTAATTACATGATTCAATACAGTCACTAAAGAGCTTTATTAGACGTATGTATTTAACTACCTAATATCAGAGATATCAATCAGAAAGTGAATTAGGATAATTCCCTAAATACCAAACTGTAAAAGAAAGGCTGAGTAACATATTCTCTGGGCTACAGAGCTTTTTTCAGCCTCTTTTAGATCCTTGTTTTGGTTTCACTGCACATTTGTCTATTTCCTGTTCACTCCGTTCTACTTTTTAACAGTTAGTTCTTCTCAGGAGTTGGTGGAGACCAAAATCGAGTTAAAAGGAAGTGAACGTTGGTTAAAGTCTCCTTTAAGGTTTATAGATTTAAATATTTGCTGTTCGTTGCTTCAGAGTTTGACTCGTATAATATTAATCTAATTAAGTTACACACACACACATATATACGGGCCCTGACCTCATGTAATAATCCGGGTGTGTCTCTTCCTCTCTGAGTCATTCCACATCAAACCTGCTGCTCACGCGAGCTCGGAAACTAAATTGGATTTCTCAGTTTCTCATGCGTGACCCCCCCCCGACCCTCCGCACTGTAGCTAACTGTGTGTGATGTCATCGGTGTGTGTCTGGCTAACGTTACTGAGCACGTGTTGTTGATCAGGTCGTGATCGAGGGTAAACCTGGAGGGAGCCCCGGGAGCAGCGTGGCCATCTTCGAGATCCACATCAGCCCCGGATTCTGCCTGGGTCGGTGACTTCACACACACACACACACACACACACACACACACACACACACACACACACACACACACACACACACATCTGCTGCCATGTACAGTTACAGCAGCAGCGCGGTGTGTTGATGATTGTTCACGTTGTGTGTCTCCAGAGTGCGACTTCGAGGAGTCTCATCTGTGTGGATACAGCAACCAGTGGAACGCCAATGTGAACTGGTACGTGGGAGGGGGGGAAGTCCAGCTCCTCCACAACGGCCTCCTCGATGACCACACGTTCCAAAACAGGACAGGTGAGTGACATGTGACCCACATCTGCACAGAGGGGGGTCGGAGCCCTGCAGGTTTAACTGCTCTGGAATAATTTAACTAACTTAAACCAAATTTCTCCTTTTCACTGTCTTTTTGATCAATTTAACTATTTCCTTTCAAATCTGGGGGTTTTATGTTCTCGTCCCTCAGGTCACTTAATGTACGTGGACTCCATCTACGCCAAGACCTTCAAGGAAGTGGCCAAGCTGGTGTCTCCCATGACCACGGTGCCGATGTCCGGCTGCCTGAGCTTCCAGTACCAGCGGAGCGTGGAGAGAGGGAACCTGTTCTCCGTCTACACCCGCGACCGCCTGGGCCAGTACCAGGAGCTGTGGAGGCCGGAGCTGGAGCAGCAGAGCGAGTGGAGCGGGACGCTGGGCGAGTGGATCCCGGTGCAGGTGGACCTGAAGGCCCCGTACTCTGTGCAGGTCAGCGTGGGGGCCACACGTCACAGAAACAGATACTGGGACTTCTGAAATGAGTAGATTCAGTCTTCATGACCTCCGTGGTGGACGTTAAAGAGCTGTCGTGGCTGCTGGCACCAGACAAACCCTCCTTAAATCAACCTCTGTGCATTTATGTGTGTGTGTTTATGAGTCTGTCTGTCTCCATGCGTCCCTCTGTCCTCTCAGGTGGTGTTTGAAGTGACGTTTAACAGTCCAAGAGGAGGACGAGTGGCCGTGGATGACATTTCCTTCTCCTCAGAGTTCTGCAGCTCGGACACCGGTGAGCTCGTTAAAACAGTCGTGTTTATCTCAGAGTCAAATTGAAGGAGGTGGACAAAGGGAGGACAGGGGGGGAGGGGGGGTGAGGACACACAAACAACATATTTTACAAGAACTAAAAGACCATTGACCATAGAAGGAACAGTAGTTTGTCCTGTGGGTGGTCAAAAGAGGGGTCAAAGATAACATATCATCCTCCAGCACCTTTTAAATCTAATAAAGACCTGAACACTTCCACGTGTCTCCACAGAGCCGACCTTTGACCCCTCCGTCGCCAGCTGTGACTTCGAGTCCGGCTTCTGCAGCTACACCCAGGACCAGGTGACGGGGTCGTCGTGGAGGAGAGTGTCCGTGAAGCCCAACATCTTCAGGAACGGAGACCACACCACGGGAGCAGGTGGGGACACAGAGAACTCATCCTGTACTTTATCAACTGATTGAGTTTCTAACAGAAATGATGCAACCGGCTTTAAAACAGTGAAACCATTGAATAAAAACGCTCTGAAACAAAGAGAACTAAGATCTGCCTCGGTCCCTGACGAGCAGATTCCTCCAGGAATTAAACGCTGTCTCCTTCCTGCAGGATCCTTCCTGTTGGCTAACTCTCGGCTGAGCCCACGCTCCGGCTACGTCAGCCGCCTGGAGGGTCCGACTCTGCCCGGGAACATGAAGTACTGCCTGAGCTTCTACTTCTCTCTGAGGGGTGAGCGCCACCACCACACGAGCTCCTCTCACTCAAGGATATTAGATTCTCTCTGGGCCCGTGTGTGTGTGTGATTCATTGGCTGTGATTTATCTCACTGACTCACTGAGCAGAAATAACTCCGGCACCTGCAGGTTTCAACCAGACGGACCAGGCCCTGGCCGTCTATCTGCAGAGCGGCAGCAGCCAGGAGAAGATCTGGAGCCAGGGAGAGAAGTCCAGAGGAATCTGGATCGCTGCGGACTCCACCTTCCATACGTCACAGCCTTCCAAGGTCAGAGGACAGGAAGTGGGAACACAGTTCAGTCTGAGAGGGTGGAGGAGAGAGGGGAATGAGGAAAGGAAAGGAGGAGGAAACAGAAGGAAAGGAGAGGAGAGGAATGAAGGAGGAAAGAAAGGGAAAAGGAAGGAGGAGGGAGGAAGGGAAAGGAAAGGAAAGGAAAGGAAAGGAGGATGAGGAAACTGAAGAAGAGGAAAGGACATAAAAAAATAAAAAAGTAAGGTGGATAGAAGAAAGAAAACTAATATTTAAGCGATAGAAACTAAATTATTGTTCTCAGACAACACCTTCTCATCCTCACACGTCCTTCCTGATGAAGATCAACTCACTCTGAAGCACCGACCACAACAAAGTGTTCGTGGCTTCGGGTTTCAATCAGAAAACCATCAGTGGGTCAACCATCTCACTTCCTGTCCCCTGCTCTGCTCTTCAGGTGGTCTTCATCAGCACCTGCAGGAGCTTCTGGGACTGTGGCTCAGTGGCTCTGGACGACATCAGCGTGAAGCTCGGAGACTGTGAGCTGCCGGCAACAGGTAACAAGTTCAGACTCAGTGGATCTCAAATCCTCCACCATGACCCAACAGGTTCTTTAATTAAATCAAGCTGCACCAAACTCCCTAACACGATAGAGATAGTTACTGGCTTAGAGCCCTAATTTTCAAATATGATATAAATCTGAAATTACACACTCACAGATATCAGTCCCCTTAATGTGCCTGATTGTTATTATAAAGATCGAGGAATTCTTCCCTGGAAAATTGGCGAAAAAGTCACATAAACAAAGATGAGTCAGCTCATAAAGCTGAAGAAAGTGTAGAAAAAAACCGGCTGCTAACCAGGGCTCTATATTTAATCTGAAATTTAATAAACTTTTTGATACTTTAAAACTTTAAATACAAAACTTGGATCAGATTAAGATGCCAGACTGGAAAATGCAGCCAAAAGTTACTCATTGTTAACTTCAGGAGTCTTAACAGATTTTTCTAGGTCTTCTTTACAATTTCCTGAAAGATTTCAGTTTTTCCAGCTTTGAGCTTTAAGATCTGAGTCTCAGTGAAGATGACCCTGAAGAGAACAATATAGAACATGCATCATGTTATCACCCCCCCCCCTCCAGCTGCTGCAGACTCGCTGTCGTCCCCTCTGCCCGGTCACTGTGGCTTCGAGGCCGGGCTGTGCGGCTACACTCAGGACAAACAGAGCGACGCTGCAGACTGGGAGCTGAGGAGAGGACCCACCCCCACCTCCTACACGGGGCCCAGAGGAGACCACACCGCGGGACTGGGTGAGCGGCTCCTTCCCCTTCAGCCTCCACCACAGGAACATCTGCACGTCCACAGCTGTGATGACACCAACCTGTTGACTTCTGATTGACAGGATACTACCTCTACCTGGAGGCCTCGACCATGCTGTCCGGCCAGAGCGTCCGGCTGCTCTCTCGCCCCCTGAGGGGCTCCAGGGGGTCCCAGTGTCTCAGCTTCTACTACCACATGTACGGCTCCGGCACCGGCCGGCTCGGCGTCCACCTGGACAACGGAGGGGACGACGTGTTGCTCTGGCAGCAGAGCGGCGAGCAGAGCATCGCCTGGCTGAGGGCCAGAGTGGAATACCAGAGCGACAGCCTGCATCAGGCAAGAGAGGAGCGAAGTCTCTCCGAGCTGCTTTATTAGATTCTAGATTTAAGTACCAGGCGTGGATGGATTTGACTTGTGATGCAGTTCTCAATCTTTGATTTAGATTAATCTACATGTGTCTCTTAAATGTGTTGTTGGGTTTTTATTGGTCTTCAAGTGGAACCACAGCTTGACATGAGAAATTCAATATTCAGGAGCTGATGGGTTCATTTCAATAGGTTAACATACAAATACACGATATGAAACACAGTGAGGTTGAAGGAGAAAGAAAAACACTTTGAATAAACAGAATAGAATCTACACTGTAGATATTTTTGGCTCAGGCTGGATTTCACAGGATGAATTATAACTTTGCTGCCGTTTCGGAAAAAATGTTTGAACCAAATTTGTCCTGGAGGAGACGTAGATAAACTTGGAGCCAAATCTATTTTAAAAAATAACAGAAAACATTCCATGTAGAGAAATTGGGCAAAACTTCAAAGTATTTTGAAAGATTTATGAGAAGTTTATAAACTAGATTTCATAATGAATAACTATGAAGTGGATGTTTGTCTTGTTCCTTAGTTATCGGACTGCTCCAATTACTGTCTCACCAAACAGCTTCTGTGCTAAACGTCTGCACAGGACACATCTGTGATCTCATCCTGCAGACACACAAGTTGATGGCAGAACTTCATCAGTTTCTCAAAAGGGAGGAAGAGCGAGAGCAGGAGGAGGAATTAGCAGAATGGAACTTGGCCTCGACTGTGGGCTCAAATAAGACGCTGCCAAAACAAGAGCTGCTTCGCTTGTTAGAGGGTTTGATCACAGAAAACTGTGGCAGCTTTAAAGGAGACATGTGAGCAGATTATGTCACTGAGAAGAGAATGTTAGTGGGAACCAGTCTCCACCAGCGTTAGGTCACTTTCCCCATAAACGTGCCAACAGTAAGAAGTTGTGTTGAACCCACGGTCTTGCCACTAACAGGCTTTTGCAGAGGTTGTGTTTTCCACTGCTCTCTTTTCAATGGAAACAAGGAGACATTAAAAAAACAAACTCTAACAGCTTCTAAAATAATCTAAGATCTCCCTGTTTCCCTTCGTCTGGTCCCAGCTGGTGTTTGAAGCCACCAGAGGTTCTTCAGTGAGGGGCGACATCGCCATTGATGACATTACCTTGGAAGGTGGACCCTGCCCAGGTAAGAAAAAAACTAGATATTCTAGAGATTAAACATCCTAGAAAGACAGAAAATGAACCAATGTTTATTCAAAGATATAAAGCAGCTTCCTCGCTTTTTTTATTTCCCTGCAGAAATAGAGATCCAAGCCACCGTGGGAACCTCCAACGAGATCGAGTAGAGAACCGCTCAGTCGGATGCATGAACCCTGGATTCACATATTGTTTTTGCACATTAGACAATTAACGTGTTGTCCCCCCCCCCCCCCTGGAAAACACGTCAATCAGAACCTGTAGGAATTAATTTGGGTGAAACTCATCATGTAGTTCTGTTTTCATGGAGCCAAACATATCAGTTGTGTCACAGTCGACGTTTCCTTCCTGCTCCGTATCAACAGAGAGTTTGTTAAACTGTGTTTTGTCTTCACATGTATATGCATTAGATTAATGCTCCACGCTCAAATAAAGTGAGACGGTTCTTCCACACGACTCTTGTTCTTGTCTTTTCATCGGCAACAGCAGAGGCCAAGACACAGCTATGATACCCCCTGCTGGTTCTTTGAGAGAATACAGGTTTCAGGCCTCTCAGCATTGGTTTAAAATAACAAAAGAAAAAGGGTTTTGACTTTTGGTGTGGAGAAAAAACATAAATCCAAATAAAAAAATGAATATTCAAGCAGCTGCAAACAAACAAACACAAGGCGACGCAATGATAAAACCAATATATTCAGATTTATTCAAACCACTCATACTTACACTGTACATTTCATAGGAAAGGAATCACTAAAGTTTCATTTGGTCCCACGGACGCACGTCACATGATGCACGTCCCGTCTTGCAGGTGTTTCACGGACTCCATCTGCTGCGTCATGGCCAGAACCTCGTGAAATCCGGTGCTGAGTCCGGACATGTGCTGAAAGTAGGCCTCCTTCTCCACCTGCACCGACAGGTTATTCACTCCGGCGTCTTTCAAAATGGCCGTCACCTGTGATCAAGGGGAAATAAGCGAAGGAATCAGAACCTGTCCTCTCGGTTCTAATGTTGAGGTAACGTTCAGGAAAAGGTTTATTGTGAGACGGTGAAAAGAAAGAACAGGAAGTGAACCTGCTGCACGATTCTCTGCTCCACCACATCGGCCATGATCTGGAGGTGGATGGTTCCTGCGACCACGCTGGCCGAGTGTCTCCAGAAATGAGCGTCTCTGTACGACAGAACTCCTTCGATCTTCTCAAGCTGGAGAAACACAGGGAAATAAAGACCAGGATATTTAAATATCTATAAGAACCCATGGCATAAAACATCATGTTATATACTAAGCATCATTTTTAACATGTTATATTGTGTTTGGGAGACTGTGTCAATGCTCAAAATATAAATAGATTTACGACAGGGCCTGTTAAACTCCTGACAGCTAGATGGCAGTATTCTTTAAATCATACTTGTGGTAAACCTTCAAAAAAAGACTCCACTGATTTCAGAATCAACATCACTTCACACTGAATGTGACAAAGAGACGTAGAGTAACATTGTTCTCACTGCATGTGACCTCTCACCTTCTCCAGAGCAATGTTCAGCTCCTTCTCGTTCTCCGGGGGGGATCGTAGAAGAAGAACCTCGCAGGCGTCCTTGATCAGAGGGATGACGCTGAGGAAGATGAGCGTGGCGATGAAGAGCGAGCAGATGGGGTCGGCGATCAACCAGCCGAACTGGCGGATGAGGATGGTGGAGATGATCACACCAACGCTGCCCAGAGTGTCGGCGAGGACGTGAAGGTAAACACCTGGAGTCAAATAAAGAGAAAACATGAGAACTCAAATCTGGTAACGCTTCCTTTCTATTGGGTTTGTTTCTGTGTAACACACACACCTCTCATGTTGGCGTTCATGCCTCCACCGCCACCTCCACCTCCACCTCCCGAGCCATGGGAGTGCCCGTGGCTGCCGTGTCCACTGTGCCCTCCGTGGGAGTGGCCGTGATTTCCGTGGGCGTGGCCGTGACCTCCGTGGGAGTGGCCATGCTCGCTGTGGGAGTGGCCATGGTGCGAGTTGCTGTGTTCATTCGATGAGCAGCTTTTGCCGCCGTGGCTGTGGGCGTGGCTGAACGCGCAGATCCCCACCAGGTTGACCAGCAGCCCCCCGACTGACACCGGCTACAGGACACAGGAGAACCAGAAAACAGTCAAAACAAATAGTAATGTCAAACTCATTTGAACTTGGTTTTTGGAAGAAGTGAGGAACCAAGTGTACATTCGGTCACAAGCCGTTTTCCTCACCGTCAGCATGTCTGTGTTGATATTGG
Organism: Pleuronectes platessa; assembly: GCF_947347685.1. Classification (NCBI taxonomy): domain Eukaryota; kingdom Metazoa; phylum Chordata; class Actinopteri; order Pleuronectiformes; family Pleuronectidae; genus Pleuronectes; species Pleuronectes platessa. Next base: position 19,588,462 of record NC_070644.1, on the reverse strand, counting down.
GAGGATCCAACAAGCGACTGACTGACTCCATGAACACAAAGAAAGCGATGACCATCAGGAACAGGCCGTTGATGAATCCAGAAAGTATTTCAACACGACCATACCTGTAGGACATTTAAAAAAGCAGCAGCATCTTAAATACATTAAATGATTCCAACATCTCCGATCAAAGCAGTTTCACATGATCTCAATGGACTTTTACCCGTAAGAGAAAATCCTGGTGGCTTTCCAGCGAGTCATGAGGGCAGCAAACAGACCCAGGACCAGAGCGGAGCAGTCGAACAGCATGTGGAAGCCGTCAGAGATCAGCCCCAGACTGTTGGTCCAAACCCCGTAAAACAGCTCCACAAAGGTGAAGGCCTGAAACGCACAGAGCAATGCATCTCTAATTCCAAGTGTGAAAAGAGAGATCTAAACATTTCTCTACACGACGGGGTTCAGTTGTGAGTCTCTGTGACGCTGCACGTACCAGGTTGAGACAGAGGAAGTAGAAGATTTGTCTGGAGTCGTATTCCTCCAGGATCTGTTTCAGCGAGTCCTTGATGAACCGCGGGAGGGACTGGGACGTGTGCTGCAGGGCGTCGCCCATGAAGCTGTACAGGGGGGTCCCCTCAGGCGAGTAGCCCACCAGGGTGCCCTTCTGACCTTTCTTTGAAGGAGACGAGAGGATGCTGGTCGCTGTGGAAAGACATGATGGCGAAGGAGAGACAGTGAGACGAGATCAAGGCTGATATCTGCAGCTATAGAACAAAGAAGAGGTCGATTCCCTTCTTCTTACCCATGATGAAGAAGACGGCGCTGACCAACACTCCCCCGGAGAGCACGTGCTCCGTGCTGACCTGCTGCGGCGGTTTGCTCATGGAGCGCAGCTGGTCCGTCAGTGGGTGGGTCCAGAAGTTGGCGAGCAGCAGGGCGCTGAGGAAGAGGGCGATGGTGCCGTAGCGAGCACATCTGGGCGTCTCCATCTTGGCGCTGCAGACGGCCTCGACGTAGAACTCCAGGGTCATCACAGAGAAGATGATCATCCCGAAAGGAAGGATGAGGGACGACCAGGAGTCTACTTTACTCTGGAGTTGAGACAGAGTGAAAACACAGGAGAAAATCAATCACAATTTAAAAAGGGGATTAAGGACATTGTGATTTTGTCACAGTTTTTGTCTTTGCACTTACGTCTGTGGTCACTGAGAGCACGATGACCCAGGGCAGCAGAACCACGGCAGAAACCAGGTTGTCGAGGGCGTAGAGGCGTTTTGCTCCACCTAATTCCACTGATAACTTCCTGGAGAATGTGTGAAATCCAACTTTCAGACACAGGGAGGCCACCAGCAGCACAACTCCACCCTGACAGGAAGAAAAGACACAATTAACACAAAAGAAAATGAATGTAGGATGTAGTAAAATGTGTGGAGGGAGCCTCTCTTACTTTGTGATCTGCAACCCCTAAAAACGCGATGGCGGTGTAGAGGAAATGAGTGAGAGCGCTGTCGTGATGTCCCTCAGCTGTAAGAAAACCAGTCAAGGCAAACTCAACACAATCAGTGACGTATGATAAATGCACAACACAATCCAAGCAGGTCGACAAACAGTGCAAACAGTTGATGCTGTGTCTGAGGAGCAAAGGATACGGTGCTCGGCCATCTTTGCCATGAGATCATCGTTGTCAAAGAGGAAGAGGCAGATGACTGCGATGATGAAGAGGGCAGCACCTCTGGTCTGTGCAGAGTAAAGGACATGACTATAAGGTAAGACGATAAACCTGAGAGGGACGAACATTCAAGGCTCAGAGTGTGTGTGTGTGTGTGTGTGTGTGTGTGTGTGTGTGTGTGTGTGTGTGTGTGTGTGTGTGTGTGTGTGTGTGTGTGTGTGTGTGTGTGTGTGTGTGTGTGTGTGTGTGTGTGTGTGTGTGTGTGTGTGTGTGTGTGTGTGTGTGTGTGTGTGTGTGTGTGTGTCCTCCTACCTTAGAGGGTCCCCCCCCAGAGCTGGTGAACAGGACGCCCAGAAGGGCGATGACCACCACGTCACTATGCTCAAAAAGCAGCAGCGTCCTGTGGAAGCCAGGGTTTAATTATTAACACTGTCAAACACTCAGTAAACACACAGACAGTTAAATGAACTGACTCACACCCACAAACTTGATGTCTTACACAAGTTTCTGTTATATAGAAAACTATTCACCTGAGAGGTCCACAGAGAGTCAGACCGAAGAATCCCAGGAGAGACACGACACAGCTGAAAACAGCATGTTTCAGTAACTTTATCCACTAGAAAGAGAAACAGAGGCATTAATACAAAGAGTCAGTGTTAACATGTATGTCCTGGTTGTGTTGCATGATGGAGAAGTGGTGGATAGAAGCAGAAATCCAACACACCTGTCTTTTGGAGATGACTTTACCAGAGGAGAAAGGCTTTTGAAAGAAAAGCAGAATAACAGCGCTCCTGTAAAAGAGAAAACTCTCTGTCAGCATCTTATAAAAATACAGAGAAATACAACATAATACCAAATACGAGTTCAAAACGATCCTTGAAATTAAAAGTCACAAGTAATAAGCTCAGGATTACTCACCCTAGTTTCAGAATGAAGATGAACTGGACGATATGAACAACTTTAAGGATATCGTACGACTCAAAGATCCCAAGAGCTTTGAGGACCTTGGAGACGACCAGTAGAACAATGTACCTGGTTAACCTGAGGAGGAAACCACATAGAAGAGGATGTATTATCTACAGTCTCCTATACCTTAAATATCAAATATAACAATATTACGATGAATTATAACAGTTACAGTTGATTGTAAATAAAACATAAAAATAATGTGATCAAGACCTCCAGAGAGTTTTGTGGTTGCTTTGTTGAGGTACCGTTACTTATCTGAAGTAATTCTTTACAGTGTTGTGGAACAGCAGTGATCAGTGCACGATGAAGAACATGCAAAACACCAATGATGTTGTTTGTGTGTTCAAAGATAAAATACGATAAAATAATCATGTATTGGTTCTACAATGGGGGGAAATGGCAACATTAGAGCATCAAGAAATAAGTAATAATAAGTAACATGCAATACTCAAGTTTAATAAATAATATACTGAGGTGTAAGAATACTCAGAGGTTAGAATACTTCGGTGAAAGTAAACTCAGGTGTAGGAATACTTCGGTGAAAGAATACTTAGGTGAAAGAATACTTAGGTGTAGGAATACTCTGAGGTCAGAATACTTAGGTGAAAGTAAACTCAGGTGTAGGAATACTTTGGTGAAAGAATACTAGGGTGTAAGAATACTTAGGTGTAGAAATACTCAGAGGTAAGAATACTGAGGTGAAAGTAAACTCAGGTGTAGAAATACTTTGGTGAAAGAATACTAGGGTGTAAGAATACTCAGGTTTAAGAGTAGTCCGGTGTAAGAATACTTAGGTGAAAGAATACTAGGGTGTAAGAATACTCAGAGGTAAGAATACTGAGGTGAAAGTAAACTCAGGTGTAGGAATACTTTGGTGTAAGAATACTCAGGTGTAAGAATACTGGACACACCATTCATCTGACCTGTCTTCACCTCACGTATTCTATAGTAAACCTTCACACTACCAGGATGAGGTTAGACTGAGACCCACCTGGAGTTGGGCACCTCGACCACCCCCAGCTTCCCTCCTGAGAGCACGTTGCTGCTGTATTTATCCTCCATGTTCGAGCCTCCAGCCTCGACCTGTAGTTTCTGTCTCTGTTAGCTGATCATGTCCGCGGCCTGGAAGCTGAAGACAACCCGGTTACAGCCGGAGAACAGACCCGAGCTCCTCCAGGCTCTCACGCATCCTCCTGTTCGAACCGAGTCTGTTTAAACGACGTGTAAACACACAGACAGCAGCGGCTAGCCGGTTAGCCTGCTAGCTAACCCCTCTGGGAAGCTAGTGTGGCTTTTAATCCAGAGTTTCTCACCACGTCACGTCCGCTGGGAGAACGTCAAATTCACACGAGCGTAAAACGATAAATGTTTTTATATAAAAGTCTGATTTGACGATAATAAGCGACGAAGAGCGGAAAGTAGAAAGAAAACAAGTAGCTCCACAGCACTTCCGGACACGTCACGTAAGTGCGTCGCTCATGCGCAGTATAGGCTCTGCGCAGAACCGGAAGTTGACTAATGGTTTCTTCTTTTTATTTATTTATCTCAATTGAAAACTTGAAAACATCAAGACATTGAAGTCATAACAAATAAAAACAAATAACAAGGCACATTATGTAAGAAGTAAATGATATATAAAATATTAATAGTAAATATAATATAAAATGATAATTACAGTGATAGCAGATAATTAACCTTAAATGCATTAAAAGAAAAGTAACAAGCCTGTTTCAGATTACAGTTTTTTGTGTTAATGTTGGGAGTAAAAGTAAGAGACTGTCAGAAAAACAAATATTCACTTAAAGTACAGATACTTTAAAAATCTACTTAAGAACTGTGACAAAGTACTTTTTTACTACTTTACTTCCCATTCATGTTTTCTGCTTCTTTCTGATTAAATTCATTAAACATTTTAAAACCTGTCACCACAATTTAATCTCTAAAGAAAATAAAAGATTTCATTGATATTATAAATGTGTTTTATTCGTCAGAAAGAGAACACACAACAGTTATATTTATATATGTTTATTATGATCAGCTCAAAAAGACAAATTTATCAACGATATTTATTCATCTTAGGACATTTCTGTTGCCTCCCGAGGACACGATTGATCTCCAGAGCAGATCCAGGTCAGTGAGGTCCACACAGTCCCAGTAGAACCTTCTGATAATGTCCCTTTGTGTCATTCTGTAAAACAGACAAAGTGTGGTGAGCTGAGACAAACTGAAAATTAATTTTTTTACTTTAATTATCTCTTCCTACCAGTATATGCTCCTGAACGCTGACGTCGAACATGGCCCTGTATTCCTCCACGATCTTCTTCAGGTCGATCTCGGAGCGACTGACCAGCACCCGGATCAGCGTGTCCTCACATGTGCCGTGGCCCTGAGACGACAGAGCAGAACCTCCACATGTAAACACGCTTACTACACACGTATGTTGGTCATGACATATGCTGAGGGGACAGCAGAGGGGTTCATACGCACGTCCATGGCCTTGTGGAGCTTCTCAGCGAAGAACGCAGATTTGTTCCAGGCTATTTTCACTGAACGACAGAGACACAAATATGAAAACATGCAGCGATCAGACACACACGACACAGTGGACCAGCGGGAGGTCTCTGCTCGAGTCCTCCAGTGACACATGATGCCGTCATGCTTACCGATGTCCACGAGACAGTCCTCGATGTCTCCTTTCAGCTCCACGAACAAGGCCTTGGGGAGCGTGAGGTCACTGACGGAGGCGTACTCCTCGAACGCTAACGGGTAAACACAAACAAACAATATGGATTCAGGTATAAATGCTGCAGATGTGTCTCCAAACCAGCAAAGACCAACAACAGTTTTACGGTTAGAAGGTGATTGTTGTTGAAATTGTTGAAGATCAACAACCACAGGTAAAGCAGACGTGAAGATGTGAAGCTGTGTTCTGGACATCCAGCTCATGTCTTGATTCATGTACTTTAATGTTTGACATAGCTTGACGTCTGAAATATGTGAGTATGATTGAATAAATGCGATTTTAAAATCGATACAAATCTAAATATAGTGTATTTCCTCATTCAGGTTGAAATATTATTTACATATTCCTTTAAATAAGCAAACCACAGACTCACAGGAGGAATTAAAAAAAAGTTTAACATCTCTAAGTAGACATGAGCTCTGAGTTCCTCTTACGCTGCTGGGTGTGTTCCACCTGACACATGAGGGAGTGTGGTTCCACCAGTTTGTCCAGATGTGCGTTAGTGTGTGTGTGTGTATGTGTGTATTCTCTTTCAAATGCCAGTTTTCAATGTCTCAGCCTCTGAGGCGTGAAACCAGGTTCACAGGTTTCTAACACTCACTCTTGGAGAGCTGCGGCCCGCTCCTCGAGGTCAGGATTTCGATGAAGGTGGACACGTTGGTTCCTTTGGTGTTTTCACCGGCTTCAAACAGAATCTGCAGAGAGAAACAGTCACAGTCAACCTGCTGGTACTTTCCTTCATCACCACAAACACAAACACACACTTCAGTTTATTTAAAAACCGCTTCCACATTTGCACGATTTCATTTTATAAAATTAAAATGATCTCTATCCAGTCGAGGGTTTCAGCTCTGTACTAGAAACAATCTCCTGAAAAGACATATGACCATTAAGATTCACTGGTCATGCATGAGCCGGTGTAAACAGGAAGCCAACTCAACAACTGCACTTGGTTGTTGAGTTGCAGAAAATATAACAAACGAGAAAAATAAGCAAAATCTAGTTTCAAAACACATTTTTCTTATAAAAATGTGTTTTTATCTTCAGTAGGAACCAATGAGCTACAGACAGAACAGAAACGTCAGAGAGCATTGTTGGTTTTTGTCTTTTCAGGGGATTTGACCACAGAAACCAAAGAACAACATCGGTCAGTGGATTCTCCTGACTTCACCTTTGCGTCCTCTTCGGCCTGCCTCCTGTTGATTTCACTGCTCTCGTCTTTGTTGGCCTTCAACATGGCCAGAAGAGCCTCGGTGAGGTCGCCACTGGTCTCCTTCTCGATGACCGCCTCCAGCTCCTGACCGTACTCTGAGGGAACAGCAGCGCTTCAGCACAAACAACAACACACTCTGCAGGAAAATAATGACACAACTACAGCGGCTGTTTGCAGTAATAACAAGCAGGTGATGACAGAGCAGCACAGTCTGGGAGTTCAGTCTTATTGCACTGCCCCCCCCCACTGGAGACACTGACGTCTAAGTGTCAGCAACATGTCAGATAACATGTGAAAACCTTTCAGGATCAACTGCAGTGAAACAAACATCAAACCTTGTTTATAAACCGTCTTGAGTTCTCGAATCTCCTCGTTCGACCTCGTCGCCAGAACCTCGACCAGGACGTCCTCGTTTGTCCCGAAGCCCTGAGGGAAGCCAGGAGGAGGAGAGGAGATTTTAAAAAGCAATTTGATGGAGAAAATTGTTATTGTGTGGTGACAGTAATAAATAAACTGTAAATATTGATGAAATAAACAGATCAACCCTCAATGTGCGTGATGGATTTTGAATGTTTTATATGAAATGCTCAATTAAAGCTCCTCAAATTTTTGTTTTATTAAATGTCTTGTGTTCATGCGACATGTGCACAAACATCCTAAAAAGAAAAGAAGAATCATATCCTAAAACAATGTAGACAGTTATAGGAGACTGCTGAAAGACTGGTGACAGAAAACTGAATACCAAATCAGAGAAGACATCGCTTCTTGATGACAGAAAAGTTTAAAGACATCTTGGAATATTCTGGTGCCCCCTGATCTTTACCTTTGTGGCCTTCCTGATCAGGTGGGCGTCGAACTGAGCCGGCGTCATGAGCAGAGCCAGAGAGACGTCCTCCAAATCTGAGCGGAGAGCCGACTTCAGATCTTTCTCCAGCTTCTGCAACGAGACAGATGAAAACACGAGGAGACGACTGATCAGTAAAATGTGTTTATCTCCAAGATTCAGACAGGAAACTTTTAAATTATCAATTCAGTACATAGCAAACAAACTCATGTTGTAGCAGAGCATATTTAACTTTTAACTGTTTAGCTATTTATGAATTTAAATATTCATTTATAAGAGGAAGGCTTTTTCTCATATCCTTCAAAAACATTACAGCAGGGTCCTCTGATGACTAACATTTTAATAAAATTAAATTGTGAAAGAATAATGGAACTTGTGAAAGTGGAAAAATAAGAATTGCAATTGCAGCTTTAATTCTAACGCAGTGGATGTTTAAGTTGCAAATCTGTAAATGCAAATCATGTGACACAGCGACGTCAGAGTTTAAGTTGTCGTTTGTTTCTTGTGTCTCAGTAAAATGAATTATGTGTCTCACTTTCCCAGTGGAAGCTTCATACACGGTCTTGATCTTCTGCCGCTGCTCGTTGCTTCTTCTCACCAGGACGGCGATGATCACGTCCTCGTCCACTCCTGCAACGGACACGTGTATTTGTAAAGTTCATTATTCCAACACAGAGGACATTCAGTTTGATTTACATAAAAGTACAGAGCAGAACTTTAAAAACCCGATATTAAAAAGCCACCAAACAGGTTATGTCTAATTTAAACGCAGGATGAAATGAAGACACAGGATAATAGATCAGTTTTTAATTTAAACAACCACACACCCACCTTTACTCTTAATGGCGCTGTTGAGAACTGAGGCGTCGCTGCTGGCGCTGAAGTTCGGGTGGGGGGTGACGGTCCCATAATACTTAGGCTTGGGTTTACCCTTCACCTAAAACCACAGGCAGACACGGAGCAGAGCAACATTCAGCTGCAAACCATCAGGAATTCAGAAACTGTCAACTATGTTCATGCAGGTTTCATCATCACAAGTCAGAGACAGGGACAAGAAAGATGGAGGAGAAACGGAGGAGGAGGAGGTGTCAGCCAATCAAAAACAAAATCTATAAGAAATCCAAACACTGAAGCACTGAGGAGAATCATCAGAAAATGAAATGGATCTAAAACCAGAATGACACCGTGTTTAGAGAAGCATCGGGCATGTCCTTGCTCCTCCAGGTGATATCTACTCACTGTGACGGTGTCATTGTCAGGGTCTCTTTTGTGGATGATATCTTGGAAGAACCTCTTGAAGATCGACATCTTTACTCAGCTGGAAGGGTTTTAAAAACCAAAGAAGAAAGACCTCACCCTGGTGCTGGAGACCTGTCGTCACAGATCACTGCTCAACTCGGTCTCTGCAGCGTCTCCGCCCAATTCTGGGCAGACGATTCTCAAGCAGGTTTATTTTGCACCTGCGGACGTGAAGCAGCCAATCGCCTGCCTCCTCTCAGAGGCAACATTCCTGCAGGTTGACGGTCGGAGGCTTGGACACAACGGACTGGTTGGGTGACATGTGATTCACCCTGTAGCCAAACAACTTGTCATTCTCCCAGAAACACAGCAAAACTTGTCGGGTGAGATAAAGGGCGACTGAGGCTCATGATTTGAAAAGCTGTGGTGAAGTAAACTCACATAAATACAGATTTGACACGACACATTATTGGTTTTTGCACAATTACATGACTGAGCCTGATGCTTCTCATTCTTCTCCTGGGCTTTTTAAGTTTTAAACACTTTACGGTCGACTTTATGTTTGGAATAAATCGATTTATGAAGCTTTTTATGGGTCGAACATGTCTGATAAATATCAAAATGAGGTGCATCTGAAGAAGAGTGGGTTTAAGAGAGGAAGTAAAGATTTGTGCAGTGGATTTAGAAATAACCAACTTTTTGAATCTCTCTCTCCATGCTCCGCCCCTTCCACCAACTTTCATGAAAATCTGTTTCTTGCAAACAAACCAACACAAACTCACGGGTGAAAAGATTTAAAACTTTTACTGCAAAGACAGAATCTTAAATCACAAAGTCAACGTGAGAGAAAAGTTAAAAAACTGTGTTTACATACAATACAGGAACAAACCGAGAGGCCGGTGGGATGATGAGGCCAAATCACCACAAGAGAACAGGATGAAAATATGATGAGATTGAACTTTTCCTTTTGTTTTCGTGAGCGTGGACGTTAACAAACATAAACAAAACTAAATGAGACCAACTGTGTCTCTACCGTCCATCAAACGGACATGTTGGTGTCTGCTCATGTGGGTTTTTAATAGAGACCAGAGGGGGCGTCGTCCTCAAACATAAATAGTTTTTGGGGTGAACACATCCTGCAGAGGCCATGGGGTTTCCCAGCTTGTTATCTCGGGGGGGCCCCTCTGCCGCGGCCCCGGCCCGGACCTGGACCCGGACCCGGCCCTGCTCCTCTGGGCCCCGGAGGCCGACTCACCGGCCTCTGGGCGTTGGGGTTGGGCGATGCCAGAGTCACGTCTTTCTGCAGGTTGACTCCTCTGCCGGGCTTCGTCCTGGTCGGCCTTGCTTCCAGCTCCGGGGGGTTTTCTGTTGAGATGTAGAACAACATGTGAGGGTTCAGAACACAGAGGAAACCAGCTGGGAGTCATTTCAGATTCACAGGAACTTTGTGTCTCAGGTTTCTGACCAGGCTGTGGTGGAGGAGCCAGGGCGGCGGGGGAGCCGCTGGGCAGGAGGTCCTCCAGGTCTTTCATGACCTGATTGGTGCTGTCGGTGTTGTTCCTCCGGTTCTTCTCCTCGTCCCGAGCCTGGACGGGGAAAAGAGAGAGAGAGGGAGGGAGAAGAGGAGAAGAGGAAGACAAACATGTTAAATATATACCGAGGGACGGGTGATGGTCTATATTTTAGTTATTTTTAACTAATCACATCAAAAGACCAAAACCAACAAGCCAGAATTTTCATCTCTGACACAGAGCTCCTATATGATGTGGTAAGTCTGGTTCATCGATGTGATTCCATAGACTCTGGACACACAAACACAAAATCTACTCTCCATGTGTCAACATTGTGTGTTTACCATCTGCATCTTCTTCTTCAGCTCCATGTTGGAGTTCATGTAGGCCTCAGACACGGAGTTCAGGTAGTAGATGGCCAGTCTGTGCAGGAGAGATGAGAAGGTTCATGACAGCTCCCCAAAGAGAAGCAAAACTATCAAGATCTAAGTCCTGCCTCCTCCATGTTGGCAGATGGGACATGGACTTATTTTGAATATGTGTCGTCCATCTTTATTTACAGTCTATGTTGTGTGTGTGCATGTGATGGTTTGTGTCTCCTCCACACTCACACCATGAGTAGCACAGCCGGGATGATGAGGCCCGGGTTGGCTGCGTAGCTGAAGAGCGTCCCCAGGAAGGCGGGCAGGTCCAGGTCGATGGTCTCCATGATCACATCGAACATCTTGGGCTTCCCGCTGAAGGGGCCGCAGTCGAACGAGGGCGGCAGGGTCATGATGGTGTAGACCACCGGCAGCAGACTGAGGAAGAGGATGAGGAGCAGCAGGCCCATGTAGAAGTTGTTGGACTTGGAGGCCTTGAAGACTCTCTCGTGGGGCACGTTGGTGGCCATCACGGCCCAGCACTGGTAGTACATGGAGCTGAGGAGGCGGAGCACGTTGATGCCGACCAGCCCGGGAGCGTAGAACGCCCCCATCCTGAAAGCAGGGACTCAAGTTGTGACACACATCTTCAGAAACTTTACTTTTGATGGAACACTGTAAAAAGTGTGTGTAAAACTGCAAATTTAATAATGTAGACTATTTGTCCGTTTTTTCTTTCCTCTTGTGTGTCATGTAGGTTTTTAAAATATTCATAACACACATAACGAGTTGAAGGTGGAATGATGTTACACAACTTCATGTTACATATAATTGGTGATACTCAGTCTTATTCCAAATGCTGTTCATAATGCAGAGCGGCTCCGAGGCAACCGGAGTCCTTCACTGGATATCATCTATTCACTCAGTGATACCAGATACAGGCAGCAACACACACCCATACCTGTCGACTCACACTGACACACACACACACACACACACACACACACACACACACACACACACACACACACACTGGACCCCCGATCACACTGGTGAGCTTGTTGGTTATGTAAAGAAAAGTTTGTACCAGATCATCCCTTGGTTGAAAACTAATCCGAGAACATTTCCACTGATGTCGAACTCTCCATACGACGGCTGAAAGAGAGAAAGTGAATTAAATAAAACTTTACGAACAACAAAGATAAGGTTTTGCTTTTATATATTAATATTATTATAACAGTTAAATAACCTGTCCCTATAGGAGGCAGTATTTAATGATATTATCCTTAAATGCAAACTTAACTATATGAAGAATAATGGGAAAAGGGAAGAGAAAACCAAAGATATATAAATATATATATATATAAATTATATTATATTATACTGCATTACATTGCATATTGCAATCTGACACTGTTCATTGTTCACTATTTAGATATGTTTATGTCTAAATAAATGTTACTTTGAATAAATATTAGAAAAAGGGAGTAAATAAGAAGTAAATAGTGAGTATATATATATTGTTTCTTTTTATTGCTTTTCTTATGTGTTTTGTATTTATTGTGTTTTTATGTTTTTATGTTTCTATGTTCATCGTATGCACCAATAACCAGAGCAGATTCCTTGTAGGTGTAAACCTACTTGGCAAGAAAATACTTTCTGATTCTGATTCTGAAGATAAGACATTTTCTCTGTTGGAAAACTTCACTGAGCCGTTGACCATAATTTAAGAAACTCACAAATCCCGCCTCCAGGTCCCAGCACCAGCAGTAGTTCAGGAAGCGGACGATGACGGCTCTGGCGAAGTCTCCGATCAGAATGGTCAGGTAGGTCACCTGGATGTCCGACACCGTCAGCTTCACAAACTCCTGGAACCCACCGACAGCAGAGAGATGAGTTATGGATTCATCATAAATCAACTTCAATAACAAGTCTGTCACTAACTGTTACAGGGATTTCATTACAATGCCGACGGCTGTTTCCCAGCAGGGTCCTCGGATGACGTCGCCCGGGTCCATGGGCGGAGGAGTGATGCTGGAGTCGTTGATCAGACGGGTCATGTTGGCGTGGTACTCCTTCAAGGCCCAGAGGGAGGCGTTCCTTATGGAGTCCTCTTGTGCCAGCTGCAGAGGCACAAAGAAGATATTGAGAATCATCCGTGGGAGGATCTCCTGAGAACATCCAGGGCAGATTTAAGGAATCTGACAAACGGCAAGCGACAAGACAAAATGTCCAGTGTTTACGTTTAATATCAAACTTCAACTCAACCAAACAGCCGATGAACACGTCAATCAACCGAGGACCGGTCCGATCAACACGCCATCGACTGTCCGAGGAGCTTCACGGCGATTTGATCTCACTCGGTGGAATCTGACCTTGTTGTTGACCTCGTCGAACAGGGCGAACAGGAAGGTGTAGAGGTTTCCCAGGAAGAGGGCGAAGATGCGTCCCAGCTGCCACTTGAGGGCGATTCGAGGGTGGTAGTCCTCCAGCTCGGCGATGGTCTCAAACAGGGGAGGACACACCAGACCCAGCAGAGACATGATGAGCTCCAACTGGACCAAGACAGGAACACACTCAGATTATGAAAACACGAAGCAGCAGCAGCTTCATCCTCAGTCATCATCGGTAGTTCCCCTTTCACAGCCATTACCTCGTTCTTCTCGTACCAGCTGAGGTCGGTCCTGTTTGCGAACTCCTGAGACCTCTTCACCACGAAGTAGATGAGGTAGCCGCTGCCGCCCAGGCTGCAGAGGATCATGAAGTTCGCCATGACCCTGAGGAACCTCCGCAGGTGGATGTTCTCGTCCTTCTGGTTCTCCTGCTCGTCCACTATCGACTCCTGTTCGTGGCAGAACGGGAACCGGGAGGATTCACAATCAGCGGGGGGGAAATTCAAATCTGTCACTGCACGGAACTTCTGACAATAAAGTTCCCGTGTATTGTTGCATGTATTTGTGTGTAGTTAAACTGGTTTTGCGGTGGTTACCTTGAAGCTGGTGGTGATGGAGGCGTACTTGTTGTCGGCGGTCTCTGAGTTGCCGATGAGGTAATCCCAGCTGGTGAACATCTTCCAGGCAAATGTGAACTCTCCTTCCTCCCCGTCGCCCCCCCCCACGTCAGCGTTCTTCGCCATTCTGGAAAATAAATAAACATAACGTCCATATATGGACACGGGGACGGACAGAGATCCATACAAAGATTCCCAGTTTATATATCTTTAAGTTATTTTTATCCGGTGCATTCAAGAAACTATGTGAAACGAAATTTATATAACTTTTATAACATTATTAATAACACTGCTCAGGGACAGGTGAAGGAGGCGGTTTGAGTTTAAGTTTCTTTTCCGGACTCACGTGCGGATCACGACCATCAGGCTGTAGCCGAAGCTGCCGATCCCGACCATGAGGTAGGACAGAGGCAGCCGGAACTTCAACAGGCCGATGGTCCTCTGGTCGTTGTAGAATCCGTAAAACAGGACCGAGTATTTGCAGTAGCCCTGAGAAGAGAAGGGATTGTGTTTTATTTCTCATCGGGGTCGGTTTGTGTAACGTGGATTCACTGCCATGTTAGTGAGGAGGTTTTTAGAAAAGGATTTAGATCATTCTGGGTAAATAAAAAGTGCAAAGGACGTTAAATCTCACAACAATGGTCGATATGCAGAAAGCTTCAGGTGCACAGATGTTTAAATAATTGCTAAACATTTTTCAACATTTATCAAACCCACATTGAAGTCCATGAGGACAGAGTAGTCCTGAGCGGTGGGCTGGTCTGCTTTGGGGACAGTCTTCCTGGGAATCGAACCATAGGGAAGTCCCATCAGAACCTGCAAGTGAAAATATATGAATATGTAAAGTTATTAGTCTCATATTCCAACTTCTTCTATGTGCAATCCTGTTTATACTCTATGCATTTCGTTTACATAGTATTTTTTATATTTTTTTACATTTATAATGCTCCTGTTTTTATATTTCCCCAAACTCAAATTGAACATTAACTTCTTTATTACTTTTTTTTATAATAGATTTGAATGCAGTTTTCAGAAGCTCATCACTTCACCTCGGGGATGACCACCAGGCCGAAGGTGAAGCCGAACAGGACGAGGTTCATGCCGTACATCCAGCGCAGGAAGATGAAGTAAGACGCCACCGAGGACCCGAAGTGACCTGAGGACATTGAGAGGACAGTTTTGGACTCAGTGTGCGTCCCCAAGCTGTCACTGTCCCTCTGGTTAACAAGCTGCTGCTCTTACTTTCCACGTCCTTGATCTTCCTCTCCCAGGGGATACAGGCCGTCCGGAAATTCTCAAAATCCCTTTGGAACTTGATCCATTTCTGAGATTTAAAAGACGAGAGAGAAGTTAAATTTGAACAAACAACGACAGAAACGGACGCAAGAGAAAAGGTTGTTCTTCACCTTCGTCATCATCACTTTGTAGGCGTACCACTTCCTCCCTTTTCCTTTCCCCAGAGCTCCTTCAAACTTATCCACAAACTGTTGAGCCTCCCTGTGAAGAGACAAACTCTCAATTCTCTTACTTTTCCATTCACAGTCAGATGCAGAGGTCGACTGATACAAGACATATTAGTATCTGTGTTCATGTTTTTACATTTTTACAGATTAAATAATGCAGAAAAGATGTGCATCTATGTTTAAATGCTAAGTAGAAAGATTTATGAAATCAACTTCTAAGTATTTGGTTGTGTTTTCCCTTTATTCAATTTTATTTCAAAAGAAGTTTGAACTGGAAAAGAATCAAACCTTATTTCTTTGTTATGAGGGTTTGATTACGACATCTTATATATATTTGTTACTCTCTAGTATCGGCATCGAACCTGAAACATCCCCATCGCTCAGGCTCTGACCAGAAGTGTGACTTGGACGTTTCCCACGTGAAGCTCAGAGAAGAAGCTGCGTCACATCTTCCTCATGTAAAATTCAGAGCAGCAGATTACCTGAGGTGCGTGAGGCGCCGCTTCATCCTCCACGGCTTGTTCCTGATGGTGGTGATCAGTTTCTTTTTCTCCTCCACCTCCTCCATCAGTCGGCCCATCTCGCCCTCTGACATGGACTCCTCCTCCTCGTCGGAGTCGGAGTTGGAGGAGGATGAACTGGAGGAGGAGAGATGGAGGAGGAGAGATGGAGGGAGAAGCTTAGGAGGAGGAGGTTTCTGAGTTAAGATGCTTCTCTGGGAGGATTCATATGTTAAAGGATTATTGGTAATTATCATTGTTGATTAAACGGATGGATTGATTGAAAGAGAAATCTCCTACCTGTCATCCTTTTTCTTCTTCTTCTTCTTCTTGTCCTTGTCGTCCTCCTTGTCTTTCCCCTTGTCCTTTCCCTTGTCCTTCCCTTTGGCGTCCCCCTTCTTACCCTTACTCTCCTCCTCCTTCCCTCCCTTCTTCCCTCCTCCCTTCTTTCCCTTCTTTCCTTTCCCATCATCACTATCCTCCTCGTCGCTGTCCTGAGCTTTGCCTCCTCTTCTCTTATTGGCTGCTCCTCCTCGTTTCCTCTTGGGTGCTTCGTCCTCGCTCTCGTCTTCATCATCGTCGTCCTTGCCGCCACGTTTCTTGGCGGGCTTCTTCCTGTTGGCACCTCTGCGTCCCCTGGGAGCTTCATCTTCCTCCTCGTCTTCTTCGTCCTCGCTGGCAGGTTTTTTTCCTCGGCCTCTTCCCTTTGCACCTCCTCTTCCTGCCGCCGGTCTTCTGTTCCCTCTCCTCTGGGGGGCGCCAGCTGCTTCAACACAGAATCAAACGCACCACATTGTAATCCGATGACTTAAGTCAGGGCCTTAAAAGAATGTTTCCCGATTGATCCACTCACCGTCACTGTCACTCAAATCTTCATCGACCTCGATCCCGACTGCAGGACCACGAACAAAACAAGGAAATCAAACACTGAACAGAATCTGAACGTTTCCATTGTTTCTGTCTCGACCCATTTCAAATCTGTCCAATTAACTAATTAACTAATTGGACAGAGATGAAAATATTGGAGGCGGAGCTAATAATCAGGTTGTTACTATCGGACTAATATCGCCCTGAATGTTTTTAAGCTGATTTCAGAAAACACTGTTTTCAGGACTTAAAAAATACTCAAAGTGTCTTCGTAGGATAGAAAACTTCCAGTTGCATTGATAACAAATTATCTAACTATAGTTTCAGGAACTCAACAGCAGACGGAACCTCTGACAAAAGCTTCACAGAATTCAATCCTCCATTTAGCTCCTGCTGGTGGAAATGAGCCAAAAGAAATAGAAAACGTGTTCGGTGGCCTCATGGCTCAGTTACATCATTTGAAAAGTTTAATAAGTGTATACAATAAGTTGTATGAGAGAAAATATCAGAATATAAAAGGTCAATTTTCCGAAAACAATTGAAAATAAACCAAACCTTTGATGTTGAACTCACCGTCGTCCATTTGAAGAACCTCACTTTTTCTGGGCATGATGTCGAGAGGATGAGAAAAGAGCCTGTGTCCTGTGCAGTGTTGGATCCGTCTTCCTCTGGTTCTCCTGTGGTTCTCCTCTGGCTCTCCTCTGGTTCTCCTCTGGCTCTCCTCTGGCTCGGCCGCCCGCCAGCGTCCAACTCAGGTATCTGACGGAGCCGTCACGATGACGACAGCTGCTGCATGTGACCCACTCTCTACTGGAGCTGTTTGCAAGCTGCACTAAGTCACATCGTGGAGAGCAGAGGGGATTCCACTGAGGAGGGTCGAGCACAGAGTCGTGTGGAATCCTGCAGGAGACGGGAGATCTTAATATGACCCTGATGATCTGGAGCTCACCAGTGGTTCATGTCAGGGTCCAACTGACTCTCCAGGGAGACTCGGCTGCTTTGTTTTTCCTAAATGAGCAAAGAACCTCTTTACCTCCAACGCTGAAACACTCTCACTGGTCTGGTCATTGGAGACGACACACACACACACAATTACACACACACACACACACACACTCACGCATGCAGGAGAAGACCAGACGGCCTTAAGATTTAATGAAGGTTCAGGTTTCTGTGTGCAGGCCTCATTAGGCCAGCGGTAAATACCCAGTGACGAGCTAGAAGCTGCAGAATTTAATGGGATCTTTTATGTTCTGTTGGTTTTGGAGGTGAACAGTAGAATTATTGCAGGAAGATGAGTCAGCGGCCTGAAGCCCAGACTGACAGCTGCTCCCTGTGTGTGTTTGTGTGTTTGTGTTTTTGTGTGTGTGTGTGTGCAGAACTGGAAACTGTGCAGAGAAGCTCCTCATTAAATAATGAGAGTACAGCTCATTTTTCACGTCCAAAATGATTCTATTACATGCTTGTCGGTTCAGGTGAGATGTGGATCCCCCCCCCCCCCCCTCTCTTTTAATATTGTGTAAGGAGTGGTTGCTCTGTGGGGGGGTTTACACACGTTCATAGATATTACTCCTCTAAAACGTCCCATCTCTCGATCTTAAAGAAAGTTAAAATATTTCTGGCTCCGCCCCATTATCCAGATCTCAGCCAAAATAGAAATTGAGAACACAGAGGTTCACATTTGATATTGAATTTTATTTTATGTTTGTCTTAACCAGTTTCATTTGTTACTTGTGACTGTATGTGGACATTATGCCCCCTAGTGGTTCTTCTGCAACACAAATGTTGAAATGGAAAATTCTCTGTAATAACACAACTACACAAAAAGCATCAGAGTATTTTTATGTGAGATCTGTTTTTTTCTTAAAATCTAAAAACGAACTGTCTGTTGAACATGTGGCATCAATTTGGATTTAGGGGCTGAAACCAAATAATTAAAAAAAGGTTGACGTCATCAAACCATTGTGACAAAGACGTTTTATTCAGTGTTGCACATCTTCTCTACAATGTTTGTGTGAGGTCACATTCTGGAGAAGTTCACCACACAAACTCTCTCCTGCTTTGAAGTAGCAGTCAGATGATCACAGGGTCTTTATATAACCTCACCACTCAAACCAATAGATAGATCAGATAGAGATAAGATAGTTCTCAGCCTGTTGGTCCCTCAGCCTCTGTGTGATACACTGAAACGTCTTTAGTGTCACGCATTCTTACACAGTCATGGTCCCCAGAGGGTAAATCCTACTTCACTGATCCCCGACTCAACCTTAAGGGATGAAAAATATCTTTAGATTCTCAGGTATCCTTTCACCCAACTACAGACATGGTACGATCCAGGATGTATCAGACTCAGGAGGAAAGAGTCGTTCTCTTAGTCACCATGTGGGAGGAGGGAGAAGATCAGAGTCCTCAGAGGATCTTCAGAGCTCTGATGGAGTCCAACTTCTACAGATCTTCATGGGAGGGGCTGATCAATGAGTTCACTGTGTGTGTGTGTGTGTGTGTTCCAGTTTAAACGTGCACCCCTCACGTGGCAGGTGTCATATCTGACCTGAGGCCACGCTCACTGCAGCAGATCCTGTTTCCCTCCAGATGCACGAGGCACATGGAGTCTGACAGTCAGCAGCAGGTACGTGTCGACTTCCAGGAAAACAGTTTATGCATCTTTTTAATAAACTTATTAAATTACTTATAACACTTTTACTGAGAGACAGTGTTTAGAAGCTTTACATGAGCAGAGCTCCACAGAACAGAGGTTAAACGTCTAATCAAGAGTCATCATACAATTTACTCTGTACTAATGGAAGATTATGCGCACTGCAGTATATAAATAAAGATGTTTGTACAAACTTGCATAACTAAAAGGATAAAAATAAACAACACACACGAAGCAGCCAGACCAAAAAATCATCAGAAATGGTAAATTATTAATAACCTACGTCCACAGGTCGTTCACAAGTCACCGCGACACACAACCACTCGGCTTCATACGATACTCACACACCAGCCGACGACATCTACTCCCACAAACACACACTTCTTGTGTTTGACACACGGCACACAGCAGGCCAACACTCCCCATGTGGTGAATCTGTCAGCTCACATTAAAAACTGATAAACATTCAATAGTGAAGTAAATTAAAAATGAAAAGATTAGTGGAGCTAAACATTTCCAAAGGCAAGAATTAATACAAGTGTAGGCTACTTGTCAGACAACAACACACAGCATACAAATCACTTTTCTGGATAACAACAACAAAACAAAAAGGAGAAAATAAAACAACGCTTGACACGTTTGGTTATGTGACTTCAGTGGATGGTTTTTAAAAAGCAGAAATCTGAGTGTCCGCCACCCCCCCCCCCCCTCGAGCAAATCACAGCATTCAGTCCAGTAACGACGGGAGAAGAAGGATTTCACTGCCACACTACATCATGATCCTGCAGAAGGGAAGAAGAGGAGCACTAGCCACAGAGTCTCGCTTTATTTTGAAGTCCCAGGCGGGTCGGACAGGTCGGGAGTCCGGCAGCACAGAGAAGCGTTTTTCACTCGGATAATAACTTACCAGGAAGCAAAGTCCCACCAAGTCAGGAGCGTTTAGCTCTGACCTCCAAGAAAAAGAAAATACAACCAGAGGGAAAGAGGCAAATGTCCATTTTGCTACTCAAGCCAGCAGAGAGCAAGCGCAGCGGCCGAGCTGGTCCAATCAGCCGGCAGCAGTAACAGTCAAGAGGCCAATCAGAAGCCTGGATGTGTCCGGACGCTTCCCGGGCCGAGGTCACGTGATCGCAGCCCGATCACCACGGACCGGACACACATCAACAGAGCTTCTCTAAAGGGAAACAACGGTTTTCTTCAGCGGTCTCGCTCAGTCACTTCTCAAAACATCGAAACTCCCACCCACACTGAATCCTCACACACAATATTTACTTGTTCAATACAACTCTTCAAATCTGTTAGACTCACACACCCCGAACAACAACAAAGCTGAAAATACACGTGAACTTCCATGCGCGGGGGGGGGGGGGGGGGGGGGGGGAGAGTCCTGAATGTGTTACAAGCCAGAAAAGAAAAAAAGAACGGATCCTTCAGGGAGAAGGTTTGGGCTCAAGTCTTTTTTTGTTTTTTTAAATCCGATCCACTCCCAGTATTCAAAGTCAAACTGAGAAGCCTCCTCATATTCTCTGGATCTTGTCAGCGACGCACACGGGGTTCTCTTTGCGGATCTTGGCGGCAGCTTCGGCTTTGTAGTCGTACGGGCAGTTGTGCTTGTCGGAGTAACGGTGAATTCCACAAAACAGATTCCCACAGCGGCAATCGAAACCTGAAACACCACAAGAGTCCAATCAATAACCAGGACACACACACACACGACTGCCAAACAATCACTAGACCCAGACACACTGAAGCTGGGGTTAGTGGCAATGACAATAAATCATTTATCGGTGTCTCACCTGTGAGGCCGATCTTTTTACGGCACATGAAGCAGCGTTTCTTCTTGGGTTTCTCGGGCTCTGGGGTTTCGGACTCGTCACTGCCAGCAGTGGACGGGCCGGAGGATGAGACTGTGGGTTGACTCACCACTGGAGACACACAAGAAACACACAAGACTCAGGGAAATCGGTCCGATAGGAAGCAGTTGTAAACAGAGAAGCTTCCTTGTATATGTGAGTAAAAGAGAAGATGAAGGAGTTATAGATTCTAATACTGGAAGACAGAGGTTCTTCAAAGTTATACATGAAATAATCTGACGGAAATGTTTCGGTCACGTGTGGTAAAACAATATCTGTCCAGGTGCTTTAAATGCAATGATTCCAAGAAGTTGTCCTACTCACATTTACAACTTTGTGTCCAATGGCCAAGTCACAGTCAGCGATATATAAGTAAAAGGTGTCTCAGTATACATTTTTATTGACAGTGAAAACAAACGCTAAACAGGAGGGTTTTATTTTCCTGTTTGACACAGTTTTCAATTAAATGTCACATTAATGTCTGTCATCAGTATCTGGCACCAACCTGGCTCTGTGAGCTCTGTCCTGCTCCCTGAGGCTCCTCTCTCCTCACAGGAGAGGCTCATCTCCGTCATCTGCTGGGTCATAGTCAGGGCCGACGAAGCCCCACTGTGAAGGATACACGCAATTAAACTCAAAATATCTATAAAAGAGGAAAACAAATGAATTTAATTACATTAATTATCATGCATCCAGCTCTCTTCTCACCTGAGCGCCTCGGCGGCGACAGCCTCAGCGGCGGCGGCTGCCTTGGCCGCCTCCTCTGCTGCAGCGACCGCGGCGGCTGCAGCATTGTTCAAAGTGGCCTCTAACCTCTGGATGGCCGACGCCTCAGCTGAGCCACTGCTGCTGCCTGAGGGAGGAGATTTCACTGCATGTTACAGTCAGACACAGGGACGGAGGCAGTGCAGCTGCAGACAGAGGTCACGACTTGTCTCCTACATGGCCATGGAAACTACACAGCAACCGGACAGACACAGCAGGTCTTACCCATAGAGCTCAAAGAACTGAGTCCTCCATTGTTCTGTCTGGACAGGTGTTCCTTGTGGCACACAGAGCACATGCCATTTGTCCTGGGGTTGCCAAAGAAACCACAGCCAGTGGCACAGAGGCTAGGAACTGGGCTCTGATTGGTCTCCTGGGCCATAGTGATGTGTGCCGCCTAGTGAGCTGACCTGGAGACACAAACAAACATGCTGCAATGATTAATGTTTGTGTTGACACAACCACGGGAAGTAAATCAGACTTTAACTGTGCAACAAGAGACCCTGTTCAAATATGCATCATTGTCTAAAGACCATTGGGGGGGGGGGGGGGGGGGGGTAAGACAATTCTGTTATTAAAAAATGATGGTCCAGGTAGTCATAATTAAGGGATAGTTCACCGAAAAGTCATCAAATTCATCCATTAACACTTCACCCCCCCCCCCATCTGCAGTGGTGAGTAGATGATTTGTAAATTTTCCATCATTCATTTATTTTTCGGTGAACTATCCCTTTAAACGTCATTGATAAGTTTACTATACATCATCTGCAATCATCAGTACTGTGATACTCAATCAGCTAAACACAACACAGGTGTCAACAATCAAGTACTGAGTCAGAAAATATTGATGCTGCATAGAAATGACGAATCCACAAACACCTGTTAGTTCACAGCTCACATCAGAATCAATACTTCATAAAAAAAGACTCTAAATGTTAGTTGTGTATCGGTTGAAATAATTTGATATCATCACTGGGTCCTGCAGCCAGTATCACTCTGTGCCGTCATAACATGGAAGTGTCATTTCACCCGGGGCTGTAATATTTGTGCTCGACTACAAATCACAGCCTGACTCCCCTCAACACGCTATTCATCAGCAGGTAGTGATATTAACAGCTTTAGTGACAACTCATAATCACTGAGCCGTTGACAGATATTCACATCTCATTTTGGCTGCTTCACACAACATTAGCACGCAACCCAGCTATCAGTTAGCAAACAACACTGACCGATATCAACCCTTTAACAGACTCACAGGTCGTTGAATCCATGTGAAGAGCTTTTCCACATAATTTAACTTCTCCATTCACAATAATAAGTAGAGTCGACCGATTTCAAGATTCAAGGCGATTTATTGTCTCTCCAAAACACGAGGTACATCAAAGGGAACGAAACTAGTAAAGATATTCTTAGTATTATTGGATTTAAGTATTATAATCTACCTTGATTCAAGTTTACTTGGTTGTATTTGTGTTTTGAAAGATAAAATAACGACCCATCTGTCTGGGACAAGCTGTATTTAAGACTGAAGATGTGCAGATATCATGCACGGGGACAGATGTTGTTTATAGTAACTTTTCATTGCATGTATTTGTTTGTTTGACTTGGACAATGCTCATTAATCAACAGCAAGATTACTTCAATCACGCCAGGGCCACGTCAACTGGTTAATTTCCATCTGATGTCCCCGGCCTAAACTTAAAATAAAACACACAGGTTCAATGCACAACAATAAATAACAACACAATCTGCACTGGCACCAGATTGCAGGTCTTGAGACGCTGTCACATGAGTCGTGGCTCCAGTGAGGCTCCACAGGCTGCAGCTTCACGTGGACGTGTGCGTGGTGGTGGCTCTGTCACAGGGGAGCAATGTGACACTGATCTCACGAGTTACCTCCACACAGCCCGGCTGTAAACACGTCTATTTATAGGGGGCGCTGCAGGGGGTCGGGGCTGGGATCCTGCACGTGTTTGTTATCCTCGTCATGGCGAAGGCTGCGACGTCCCACAGTGAACGTGGAGCGAGCAGATTGTGAGAAAAGTCAACACAACACCTGTAGATCGAGATCGAACTCGCTCCCTGCTGCCAACACGTCGTGTGAACCTGTAGCATGCTAACATCCCCCCGAGGCTACATAAACACTAACTTCACTTCCGGTTTAGATCTGTAAAGTCCCCCCCCCATCCCCTGCATCGCCGCTGCGGTGATAATCTGCAGCTTCCTGGAAAACACTGGGCCACAGCCGTGTCACTCCCACAAATCAACTGAGTCATGCTAGCAGGCTAATGGCGACAGCTAGCGGTGCTTCCTCAAACAAAAAAAAAAACTCCAACACGAGTCCGGGTTACGCGGACATTAAAACAAAAGTTATTAAAGTGTTTTCTACCAAACAGACAGACATCTTAACTTTTAATTCAACGGGTGGTTTGGATCAATAGCTCGCATGCTAACGACTGTTAGCCCCCCACAACAAGCGAGCAGATTCTCGTGATCCCTGCTAATGGTAGCATGCTAGCAGGTGTTAGCTTCAGCACAAAAACTGTCGCCTCCTGCTTTGTCTGGTCTTTGTTTCTCCTTCAGTCACGAACACATCACTCAAGTTGATGTTAACTTACAACAAACCAGCTTCGCCACGATTAAATCCGGAGTTAAAACGCGTTTATCACAGTGACTAGGTGCTAATGGCTGCTGATGCTAAAGTGTTGATTTAGCCACTAATGTACAAACAACACGAGCTTGTTTACAGGTGTCGGTGTTCGAGGATTAAAGTAGTGAAGTGCTGATCGTCTTCTTTATTCACTTCCTGGCTTTGTAGTGGATTTAAGTTAGGAAGCTAACTCAGCTAGCTGTTGTGCTTCTTGATTTACAGCCTCGCAGATGGTCGAGAAAAGTTTTCAGCGACACGTGTTGACTCAATGGATTATTTATTTAGATTCACGGTTCTTCTGTAATAAAACATTGGACTAAAAAGCGACTTAAAGATCGTTCAAGGTTTAACTTCTCACTCCGGAAACTTGTGCTAGCTGCCGATGTCTCCGTGGAGCCAGAGAACTCACCTTCCTGCCGCAGAGAAACGAGCTGTTGTCCTCCTCACTCGGTTCCGAGGAAAGTTCCGTGTGGACCGGGCGGATCGGACTCACTAGGGCCGTCTAGGTGGGTCTGTTTCTGCCTCTTCAGGCCACACGGGCTCCGCTGGATGTTTTCACAAACGTCCTCTGACGAGGAGCTGGAGACTGTTGAGGAAACATCCTCCACATCCGGAGAGACTCCACGCGACCCACTGCGCATGCTCCGGGCCCACAAGACACCTGTGCGCATGCGCGGAGGAACCAGGAACCAGGAGAACCGAGCCGGACCTCAGGAAGAGCGAACTCCCAGCGTGGCAGCGGCAGATCGGGGGGGGGGGGGGGGGGGCACCTCGGGACAACAACTACACAAAGTGCCACTGATGTGTTGTGGCAGCTGCCTTGGATGCCACTCTGTAGAAAGTCAGCTGCCTCTGGTGTCACACAGGCCACCACCCTGTCTGAGGGCAACATGTATTCAATGAGATATGTAAATACTGGTTTATGAAAGTTTACTAGTTAGTTTGACAGATCTCGGACTCGATATGAATCATGAAAAGCTCCACCTGTATCAGATCAACATGCACGACCTTGGACTGTATTCCCAGTATCAGCTACAGTGGGCCTGATACTGTATCTGAGTAAATTGTGATAAACCAAAGGAAAAATGTAAAAATGTTTAACCCTTGCCTTAAATTCTGCACAAGATGGTGAATAACTTCATGACAGCATTGATGCACAGAGATGTCACGGCTCATGTAGAAGTTTATTGACGTCAACGGCACCAAGGTAGATGGAAATACCTCAGAGGAACAATGTTTTAGTAACTCTAGGATCAAACAAACATATCTATTCTCTCTGGGCTGATAAATGTATTCAGTGTTTTTGTATTACAAGAAAGCAAAGAGAGACTCACACAATTTCCAATTGCATATAAACCATTTACAGATTTATTTACTCTCAAAGGTGGACTTTGGGACCAAGGGTTTTACTTATGACTGGATCTCACAGCTATTCTCCACGGACTCTTAGTTAAATACACTAACATCCATAAGAACATTTAAAATAGATGTATTGTTATTCCTTCAACTTAAAAATATTTGTTGTGAGTTATGAACTTCTATAAACAGTGACCAAACAGTGCATATACTAGACAAATGAGAAACAAAGCTGTAAACAACACACAGATACTGGCCTACTACTTTTAAGAAGGTTTTATTCTCCTGTCTACAGTATTTATATGAATTCAGTGAACTGACAATGACACCATGGACAGCAATTTGATACATATTTTTAAAATATATAAAATATACTTTTTATCCACATTAGCATATATTAAGTTAAATCAGCTTTATGCCTACGAACACACACACACATACACACACACACACACACACACACACACTATACATCGATAAATATTTAATAAATAAATATAATATATGTTCCTAAGAGAACATAGTATAAGCAACATAAGAACGTGTTAAATTTACATTTACAAGAAAAATAAATAAAAATAAAAATTAATTCAATTAAATATGCCTCCAGAATCCTTATTATTATTATCACTATTATTTTATTATTCTAAGAATTAAAAAAAAAAAAAATCCTCTAAACCGGAAAAGGAAGTGAGAATGTCTCACGAGTAGTCGTTGTCCGAGGAACGCATTTGAAGCAGGTGCGCTGGACCAATCAGACGCCGGCAGTAATCTGCGCTCAGCCAATCAGCTTCCAGAGAGCGAGGATTTAAACCAGGGCTGTGCATTTCGAAAGGAAACCGCATCATTCCCCTGAACGAGTCTCCATCTTTGAACGAACGAACACACATCGTGAAAATGGCTCTCCGTGTTACCAGAGTAAGTTATTTAAATCTTATTATAATGTTCCTCATCTTTGTTACTTCCGGCTGAACTTCGCTGAAACATTCAGAGGAAAAGTGGCTGTGAAGTTTTATATATTTGAGTTTAAATCGTCTCGGTGGGTTCTGCTCCTCCGGTTCTCCTCAGTGATCAAATTCTAACAAAATCCTATTGACGTGTTAATTCTCATTTAACTCGTCTCTTCCGGTGTTTCTGTGCAGAACCGTTTGGCCTCCGCCAGGACCGAGCTCCCCGGGAAGACGTGCTCGGTGACCGGGCCCACACTCAAGCCCCGGGCGGCCCTCGGTGAGATCGGGAACGTCGCAGTGAAAGAGGTGCAGAGGAAGGTGAGCACGCGATTTAAAGTTTCATAACGTTTATATAATATAGCTAATGTCTGTGGGTTCACATCCGTCAAATGAAGCAGCTGCAGAGTTTCTAACGCAGAGTCTCTACTTAAATCTGCAGCACAACAATGCTAACGCCCTAAAACCTTATATCTAATGTATATTCATGTATTTCTAAGTGCTCTTCAAGCTGTTGCATGTGAAGCAGTCATGTTGTGTTTGAGGTCATCAGCTTCACTCAAGACCTAAAATGGTGGAACAATAGGAATCTGCCTATGCATAGAGGGCCACCACCTTTTTAAAAAATGCACCCACTGTCATTTCAGCTCATAACATGGAGTCAAGTTTTTAACAATAGGAAATTGCCTATTTTAACACTTGGGAGCATTCCACAGGAAACCAGCCAGTGTCTTTGTCTCAGTGTAAATGACTGTTAGCTAGAAGCAGTTAATTTCCCTCAAGGCAGAGCAGCGCCTGTAAAACCAACAGAGCTGCACCAGGTTGAACATTTCACCACTTTGAAGAATAAACAAACCTTTAGTCTGAGCTGGAGTTTAATGTAGTTTGTGTGTTTGGCTGTGGCAGAGTTGCGTTGCCACATTTCTCCCCTGATTTAAAAAAAAAATCTATCCCTCATTTCTAGACCGTGAAGACCGAAGCAGTCAAGAAGACCAGAGTGGTTAAAGTGGAAAAAGCTGCACCAGTGGTTGAAAAACCAAAAGCACCAAAAAATGTTGTTCCCGTTAAGCCGGAGGTTCTGGAAGTGCCAGAGGTGCAGGTGAGTGCCCAGAGCCTCTTTCCCCATTAAGACCCAAACGACTGCTGGGTGTGGTGTGGTGGTTGATCTCCTGTTTCCACCGTGCAGGTTCTCCCTGAACCAGTGTCCCCCTGTCCCATGGAGACATCTGGCTGTGAGCCTGGCGACCTCATCCAGGCGTTCTCAGACGTCATGCTGGAGACAGCCGTCAGGGACGTGGACGCAGACGACTACGAGAACCCGATGCTCTGCAGCGAATACGTCAAAGACATCTACAAGTACCTGCGGCTGCTGGAGGTAAGAAGCGTCCAGGTCTCAGATCAAACTCCATGTGAATCTGCAGCTCTGCTTTGGTTCTAACCCAGAGTCTTGTCTCCTCAGGTGGAGCAGGACGTCAGGCACCATTACCTGGAGGGCCACGAGGTCACCGGTAACATGCGAGCCATTCTCATCGACTGGCTGGTGCAGGTCAGCCTGAAGTTCCGCCTGCTGCAGGAGACCATGTACATGACTGTGGGAATCATCGATCGCTTTCTTCAGGTGAGGAGTGAACCTTCACACTGCTTCCCTCTGCACAGCAGGAAGTGTTGGTCTGTTTTTACTAAACGTGTAAACCCGTCTCCTGCAGGACCACCCAGTCCCCAAGAAGCAGCTGCAGCTGGTCGGTGTGACCTCCATGTTCCTCGCTTCCAAGTACGAGGAGATGTACCCCCCAGAGATCTCCGACTTCGCCTACGTGACCGACCGGGCCTACACCACGCTCCAGATCCGAGACATGGAGATGACCATCCTGCGGCAGCTCAAGTTCCAGCTCGGCCGCCCTCTTCCCCTGCAGTTCCTCAGGAGGGCCTCAAAGATCTATGAGGTATCTGCATCTTGGCCCAAAAGAAACTAAATCTAACAGATTAGTGGATGTTCTATAAGAACTGACATGTCTGTCGTCCCTCAGGTGACCGCCGAGCAGCACACGCTGGCTAAATACCTCCTGGAGCTCACCATGGTCGACTATGAGATGGCTCACTTCCCACCTTCCCTGTTGGCCAGTGCTGCTTTCGCTCTCACCCTCCAGATCCTGGATGCTGGTGAATGGGTGAGCGTCTACTTCCAATGCTCTTCTAGATTTCTAAACCAGTGTAGAAATGAGGGAATTTTTATGAAAAAGCACCAAATCAATACACTTTTTTTTTTTTATTGTCCCTGTACTAAAGGAAGCAGTATGTCAGCTTAAACACTAACTATCAAAGTAAAACTACACAGAATCACTTCACTGTTTTCTTGTGAAGAAGGCTGTAGTTTAAGTTTTGTAAAGTTCACATTTTGGATCGAGCTCTCCGTACCTTAGAGTCTTAACTTCTTGGTGAACCCTTCCCTGACTCTGGACCATGTTGTGTCTCCTCAGGATGTGACACTGCAGCACTACATGGACTACACAGCAGAGAGTTTGATTCCTGTCATGGCGCACATTGCCAAGAATGTTACGAAGGTGAACGACGGGCAGACCAAGCACATGGTGAGTGGCTCCTCCAGCCAGACTGGTACTCTGCTCATGGACTGAAAAGTTAAACTTTGACTCTTGCTTTTACATTCCTGACCCTCTGTTTCCCTTCAGGCCATCAAGAGCAAATACTCCACTTCGAAGCAGATGAGGATCGCCAACATCCCACAGCTCAAGTCTTCTGTTGTGAAAGAGTTTGCCAAGCGGCTCCCACAGTGAGACGGCGGCTTCTGGCATCTTGTGCCAACTTGTACATTTGTAACTTAAGCATTTTTTTTTAGCGTGTCTGAAGGATCAGCACGCAGAGGACCCTGATGGCGGTTTGCCTGTTTTAACAATCGGATTTCACGTGGTCTCCGGCCGACTCTTACAAAGCACGCCACACGTTTTCTTTGGATTCATGATTTACGCCCCGTGAGCCTCAGTCAACCAGTGACTAATGCTACAATTCACTAGTTTCACCATGTCTGTTCAAAACGTGGCTCATTAATGCACTACTCTGTTTGCTGACAGCTTTAATTTGGCGTAGAGTCAATCCTGACACATCTGCACTCAGACTGTCACTTAGCTCCACCTCCAGCAGTCTTATTCCACCGTGTCACTTCCTGTTTGATCTGAAACGTGTGGCGTGCTTCAGAGGTCGGCCATGGAGGGATCCTGGGGCAGTCGTGGCCCAGTCCTAATCTTTTTTTAATGTTATGGTCTTAATGTGTGACAGTATGTAATATGTACAGCAATACTTTTTAAATGATTTTACTTAAATGTGTTTCTTAAAAGCATCTATTAAATGGCTCTGACCAGACTCTTGCTGCCTTGTCATGTGTATGGTTCACCACTAGGGGGTGGTGCACAACCAGAGTTGCTGGGCCTTGATGGTCAATGTGTAAAGTTTAGCTTCAGAGGTTCAGGTTGAACTGGGACAAAACTATTAGCTGAAACTCTGCAGGGGACAGGGTTAACAAGCAACTACTGTCCCTTAGCTCTTGGGCTTTTGAAAAATTAACTTTAATAACTCGGCTTTGTAAAACAAAACCTTTAATTTTTTTGTAGCATGATATTGAAACTACCATTACTCATTTGCCACTAAAGATGTCTCCATGGCAAGTTAATGCATTTCCTCCTCGACTATTTCACTTTAAGTAATTATGGATTTCTCCAAAGCTCCTACTTTACTAAGATTAAACTTTAATCACTATCTGAAATGGAACTTGCTGAAACCTGCAGATGGTTACAAAGGCTGTCCACCAGAGGGCACTGACGACTTGACTGTCATTATTTGAAATTCACCAGTGAGGAGCTATAGTCTTAAATATCCTATATGGGACTTATTGTTTCCCGCAATGCATGATGGTCCATTTTGCTCTAACAGTTTTAAAGAGAATTCAACAATCTAAGTCTAAAAGAAACCTTTGCAATTTATTGAGGGTTTTACTGCCAAATCTATTATGGAATACAGGAAAACTAAATTATTGAAGCATAGTGGATTTTTTTTTTTTTCGCAATTCTAATTGCAAGTGTCTTAAGGTCTCTCTCCATGCTGCCCATTAGTGTACTTGTCTTTGTTTGCACATGAATTTGGGAAACTCACATCCTGTGTAAGGTCTGATCAACTTTGACCATTGCCACATGAGGAAAATGGGTTTTATTAAAAACACTTGAGCAGCTTCGGTTCTATTCAGGATCACAATAACAGATTGTCCGACCTGGAGAAGCTAAATGGAATTCAGCCTCGTTGCTCCGGCCTGCGAGCGAGATCACGTTACGCTGAGTTTAAGGGTTTTTGTTCTTTTGATTTCCTCTCAGCTCAATTTAAATTCCATCTACGTCGACTACATCCGGAGACAATGTGGGATAATGCGTCGCCCCCCCCACCCCCCCCCCCCCCCCTTCTCTTGAGTCATGGTCTTTAATACTTGTCAGGACACATGGAGATCTCATGTAAGCTGCCGGCTCCTCGCAGCTTCAATTACATCACATCAAGCCACAAGTATTTAAAGCTAATGGACAAAGCAGAGTGGGAGCTATTATCACTTTAACCCCTTCACAGCTGAGACCCCGGGGGGAGGGGGGGGAGGCAGGCCCCCTCTATCCCATCCTCACACCCCCCCAGGGGGGAGGACCCAGAGAGCCCTGCTGTACACGACCACCTGCCATCTGCATGACGTCAGTCTGTGTCCATCAGCGGGGTCGAGAGGTCGGGATCACTCTGTTCAGACGAGAACACAAATCATCTGCAGCTGAAGGGGAGAGAAACAACATGCTGGGAGTTTGTTCCCAGTATGTTGAGAAATGTGACCTGGGAGACCAGTGGAGCTTCAGTGTCTGAGGCAGAGATGCAGCCAAAGGATGCTTTGATATGTTCAGACCTGGTGCTCCACACGGCCCTGGAGTGTGAGTGTGAGCTGAGCCCCTCCCGTCCATCCATCAGGCTCTCGCTCTGTTGTCTCCCACTGCAGACACTCCATGATTAGTCCTGGTTATCGTGGAGCGCCGGGCTTTTTCAAGGCACAGATCAGACTGGGAGTTCATACTTGGAGGCTGAGGTCATGACTGGGCAGCCGGGTCGGTTTACAGGAGAGATTCCTCCTGCGTGGGGCTCCGGGCCGATCTCTCGCAGCTGCCTGGAACACAACCCGGCCTTTCTGACAGGGATTCAGACGAGTGACATTTATTATGATGGAAAATTGAACGTAGGGATGAAGGAGCTCGAGAAAACTCTGAAACACTGAAGCTCCACTTCCTGTGATGCTTAAATTCACACAAATTACTAAATGAGCTGGTGTGGAGCCATGAAAATAGATCTGGGATTTCCTCAGTGACAGAACTACGTCAGAGAGGTTTGCCTCCATGAGTTGAATGAACGTTAAGTTGGAGGAAGTCAGAATATTGGATTTCAAACTCTCAGTGTAGAGCACATACCACAATTAAATTCCCTAGATCCAGATTCTTATTTGAAATTTGCACCAAATTGCACAGACTCTCAAATTTCTGTCCTCTGAACATTTCTTATTGTTTTCATCCACAACCTAAATGTGGAAAATGTTAAATAAGGTGAAAAAACATCCTGCATCCGCCCCCTGACCTGGATCTGCACCATAAACCTTCCACCGGGCTCTGGTTGAAACCCGTCCAGTAGTTTTGCAGGACTCGTCTTTATAACAGACAAACAACAATGTGCCCCCCCCCCCCCCCCCCCCCCCGTGCAGGTGGTTACCGCACTGATGTGCCTTAAACCCAGGAACCGAAAATACAAAGAGCTGTGGTGCTTGTCGTCTTTCCTGCAGCTCACACTCGACCCGTCCGCCTGGAGAAACGTTTCCCCTGCGATGAGAATAACAGACGTGGTGATCGGAGCTGATAGAGAAGCTGCTGGAATCCACTCGGCTTCTGAACATCTGCAGACAACAGAGCCGCTGCTGCAGAGCCGGACCTGACCTGACCTGACCTGACCTGAGCCGGGTGAAACAGCTGAGGCTGACTTGCTATTGGTTCTGCTAATCGCTCCTAATGAGCAAGATGGTGGCGTTCGAATAAGGGATATTTCGGCTTCATTTTCTGTTAGAGGGAAGAGGTGGAGATGCGTCATCCATCTTTATTTAAAGTCTATGATCCAGGATCCTAACCCCTGTTTCAATCTGCTGCAAGTGAAATCAGCTTTGAGAAAGAATAACACTCAATCTTTTTAATCTTGTTACTGAAGCAAAAGAGAAGTTTTCCCTGATAGGTGATAAATGAGGTTCGAGGATTATTCAGAATATCTGGAAGTGTAAAAAAATCTGCCTGGTTAGAAGCTGCTCAAAGTGAAAGATAGAATCTGCTGATCTTGACCCGAGCTCTTACATGAGAGCAGTGAACCACGGTGAGAACTGGATGTTGCCTGATCTTGCACATTTCAGTGTCCTTCCAGCCCAAACGCTTCTGTGCTCGTCCATGTTTATCCAAGCTCTCTCCCCATTAAGTGAATTTGCGAGTCAGCACTGAGGTCCAGAAGGAATGCAGAGCTTGGTCTCAGACCGCTCCATGTTCCAGAAACACAGATCTCACCCGCAGGCGGATCATCCAAGACCGGAGTCTGAAGTTTGGAAACTCTCCAGTCTAAACATCGTCCAAGATGGAGATTTAACAAGTGCACTCTTCAAGAAGTGAGTCAGCGCCCGGCTCCGCCTCCCGTCCACTGAGTCTGCACGTCTCAATTCAATAATGGCGAAGTCAAACAAACAGGCGGCCGGCGGCGGCGCTGTCGGGGGTTCTGTGGGGGGGGGGGGGGGCTAACAGGCCCGCACAGCCAGGCCTCCGGGTCGGAGAGCGGCGTCGAGCACAAATAAACACACGGGCACTCGTTTTCATAATTTGTGGATTCTTAAATAAAAATCATGTGCTTCCTGAACTTCGCTGACCTCTGACCCTCGATGTCACACGCAGGAAGTAGAATGAGACGATCCTCAGGACGCCTCGACCGAGCAGGAAGTCGCCCTCTCTTCAGAGACACTTCGTTGTGAGGACACTTTGAAGGAGATGGACATTTTAGAAACAAAGATCAGCGTGAATTGTGTTTTGAAAAAATGAAAAAACTACTTTCAAACAGTAGAATAGATTCATTCACTCCTCTTTTTCTTGAAGCTACGTATGTGTTCCAAGCGTTTGCTGAAGACGGAGCTGATCTTGAGCTTTCAGGCGTAACACATGCTCTTCATCGGCAGATTGAATAAACTCTCTGAGGTCCGCGAGGTCTTCACGTCCAAATACTGACCCTCAAAGTTTATTCTTGATCCTGGAACCAGCAGCTGATTGACACATCATCACTTTCTACATCATCACCTGGGCTTCATCAGCAGTTTTAAAGATATGATGTTACAGTTCTTTATTAAAATACCTAAAAACAACTACACCTATGTTGTATATTTTCTTGACTTGTGTTCTAACAACCATCCGGCTTCTGTTTTCCCTGATGAGGATCATGTGATATGTAAAAGTTCAGAACAGCTTCCTGCAATGACAAGAAAGTTGTCTGATGATGTAAATGTTTTATTTGACACACAACATAGTTAAAGAAAGAGAAAACCTGCCTCTTCATCCACATCCGAACCTTAATTCACCAGATTCTTCCTCAGTTCTGTGTAATCCTGCTGACGAATAAACCTACAAGACACACAGGGTGGTAACACAACCTCTGAAGTGAAGGAGTCCCATGTTCTGATGAAGACACAAACAGACACACACAGACGCACAGTCGAGCAACGCAAAACGAAGCCACTGCACAAATCCCACATTTTATTACATGCATGTTTTGGCAGGACCGGCTGTTATGGGGATACAAGGCGAGGTTATTATCTGGTTTCGGCGCTCAGAGGTTATTTTTGGCGACTGGACCCGATCGGAGCACGATGTGGTCGAGGGGGGGGGGGGGGGGGGGGGGGGGGACGATGACTCGTGGTTTTTCTGTTCTCCAACTGGTTTTTTTCCACCGGCCTTTTCTCCCCACTGGTTCTGGGGATTAATAGGTCTGGTCCAGCTCATTTTAAAGTGCCAGTGAGATGCTGGTGATGCTGCAGCAGTTTGGTGTTGGAACCGAGACAAAGATGACGCTGATTTATTAAAATCAAAATCTCTTTTTAAAGGAGACACATGGTTGTATTGGTTTATTTGTGAATGTTAAAGTTCTGTAGTCTGTTTTAAATATAGCTCGTCTCCTCCACGGTGAAAACACTGAAGCTCCTGAAACATCTCCAGAGACAGAGAGGTGGCGATAGACCGCACTTTTTAGGGGAGGGGCCTAAAGAGAAAGTAGCCAGTGTTGGAGACAGAGGCTGAAAAGAGGAGCAGCAGCTTTCTGAACATTTAAACCTTTTCACTAATCCAAACTATTAACCTTTAACGAGGCATCTGTCAGCTGGAAGATGCTGGTGTAACATCGAGTGGCAGCGGATGACGTAAATATAACTGTAGAGAATAAATCATCTTGTCTTGAAATCCACCCCCCCACATTTCAGTTCCTTCTTATCTGGCTCAGAAACGTTAGCTCACGAACTTTCTCACCAGTGGTCACGTACACGACTTCTTGATGTCGACATTACATCACAGCGACTGAAGCAGCGCTCGTTTGTACTCGTCAAACAGTTCCCGACTTCTTATTTTTTTTACAGAACCCAGTTGTGCCACAGGATTACCGCCGAGGTGCCGTTGAGGTCACGCTGCCGCGCACTGTGCCGATCGGAGGTCACGTTAGGGCCGATTCTCTCGGAGGGAGCCGGGCCAGTGTTTGTGTTGTGATTTACGAGATCGGTCCAAATGAGAAACAGGACCTTCCCATGAATCCTGCTCTCCGCGCTGTGATTACACTTTCCACAGCGGATTATTCCTCTTTATGTGATGACAAGCGCTACAGGCTGATTTATGAGCCGTGTAATGTGGTGCTGTACTGTTTTACAGTTTGATTTGCTCAGACGTTTATGTCATAAAGTCCCAAAAAAAAGAAAGGAATCGCTCGACTGGTTAGAAGCAGCATCGTGGAGCTGGTGACCCCGTCATGTGCCTCAGATCCTCAGGTGGATCCTCAGGTGGGATCCTCAGGTGGATCCTCAGGTGGATCCTCAGGTGGATCCTCAGGTGGATCCTCAGTTGAATCCTCAGGTGGATCCTCAGGTGGATCCTCGGGTGGATCCTCAGGTGGATCCTCAGGTGGATCCTCAGTTGAATCCTCAGGTGGATCCTCAGGTGGATCCTCGGGTGGATCCTCGGGTGGATCCTCGGGTGGATCCTCAGTTGGATCCTCAGGTGGATCCTCGGGTGGATCCTCAGATGGATCCTCGGGTGGATCCTCAGGTGGATCCTCAGGTGGATCCTCCTGGAAGCTCCAACGTCCAGGTTGAAAACTGAAGGTGGGCCGAGCTTCTGCCATCAGGACTAATCGGGACCCTCGGCTTTGGAACGACCCGCCTGAGGAGACCAGACAGAGACAGTGACGTATTTTAAATCACTTCTTAAAAACCAATTTTTATAGTGTGATGCCGTGTTTTTACTTTTATTTTCACATTACTGCTTTTCATCGTACACAGCTCTATATTCATTTATTTAATTTGAACACCTTCTTTCAGACCACCTCAACGTGCTCTGTCTCCTTGTCACATCCTGTGTAAATATATTATATTTATATTGCTGTCAAAACTCTGTTCTTTAAAAGTGCTATATAAATAAAGCTTGTTATTTTTATTATTACCCACTGCTTATTTGTATTCACAGACTCACAGCGTGCACAGGTAACAGAAATACACTGTTATTGATGTTGAGTTCATCTTTGATTAGCACTGATGTGAAC
Organism: Pleuronectes platessa; assembly: GCF_947347685.1. Lineage (NCBI taxonomy): Eukaryota > Metazoa > Chordata > Actinopteri > Pleuronectiformes > Pleuronectidae > Pleuronectes > Pleuronectes platessa. Next base: position 19,551,981 of record NC_070644.1, on the reverse strand, counting down.
CCCCCCGACCTGCCCCGGTCTTCAGAGACGTCTCTTGCTCAGTCCAGCAGGTTCTAAACCAACCTGTGAGTCAGTTCACCTGGAAGACGTCACCTCTGCACTGTGATAAATCCTCAGTGTGTCGGGATGGAAGGGGGGGGGGGGAGGGGGGGCACACTGCTCCTGCTGACATGCTGTAAATCAACCTCTGGGGTCACTTGGTTCTCTCCTCTGTTGTGTGCATGTTGCACAGAGAACGTCCAACCACTGGACCATAGCACCTCCACTCCACGTCCACAGAAATCCGAGCTATGATCATTAACTGTGTATCAGTGTTTGTCATTTCAGAGAATGTCTGAGTTGTGAGCCCATATGTGAACACAGCGGGTCAATATGAGTGTGTGTTGATTTCAAGTTGTTCAGTTCATGTCTGACAGCAGCTGTAACGTCATCATGTTGTGAAAAAAGAGCCAAGAAACAGAAAAGTTGAATCCATAACAACATCAAACATATTAACGACATAATTCAACTGAAAAGTGAATTCCTGTATTAAAAAAACATTGAATTTAAGTGAATCTCTTGGTTCCATAAGAAGCTGCACAGTTGTAACCCGGCTGTCACCTGATCTGATTCCTCACAGAGTTAATAACAGCTTCATCTCCAAGCTGCTGAATAAGCACTTTGTCAAATTAGAATGGAGTCATTTATTCCCCCCTCAGCTTTCACCTCATGAGGGTGAGATCCTCCTCCTCCTCCTCCTCCTCCTCCTCCTCCTCCTCTTCCTCCTCCTTCTCCTTCACCTCCTCCTCCTCCTCACTCCACACTCTCTCATCTTCATCAAGAGGATGGAGATAATTCCACCATTCGTCACATCATGAAGCCGGATTTCCTCGATCGCAGAGCGTTTTCCTTCCGGTCACCTCAGACGGATAAACCTCGTCATCTCTCACACACACACACACACACACACACACACACACACACACACACACACACACACACACACACACACACACACACACACACACACACAGACACACACAGAGGAACCTCCAGGGAGCAAACAGGCAACAGAAGCACAGTTATTGATTATATTAGTCAATAAAGGCTAGTTTCCTCCCCGACTATTATACTAATGCACTTAGGGTGAATGTCCCGGCCAGCCTCGCAGCCCAGGTTATAAAGTGCACCAGAGCTCCTCAATTATTCACAAGGCCCCTTCACCAGCTCCGGGCCTCCATTAGAGACAGCAGGGGGGGGGTGTTGACGGTGATGTCACCCGGCCCCATGGAGCCAGACGAGGGAACCTGGGACCAGACGATGGAGTCAGCTGTGGACGAGCACAGCTCTGCCGGAAGAGCAGACCCCAGCAGACCCTGATGGACACGAGGGCTGACGATGCATTGTTTGTGTGTTTGTCAATACGAGCTTGTGTAACCAATGCTCCTAATGGCTGATGACTGCTCAGGGAGAAGAGAGGTCGCTGAGAAATGGAAGGATTTGCACCAGTTACCTCTTTATGACTTCAGATGTGTGAACACTGCTCTCATACTTGTGACATTGGGAACTCGGGGGCCTTTAGTGACAGGAAATGAAAACAAAAGACACAAAAATTACAATAAATGAGACAAAATGCTAAACTCAAGTCTTCAGAATGGCAGATTTGGCATCACGGTGCTTTGCCACTTGACTCAGACTGTAGCTGCCAGACGCATCACCACCATCACTACCATCTGACATCAGACGCTAACTGCAGTTCCAGGAAGAAGTTGTGTTATCGTTCTGAACCGATGACTTGCATCAATAAGTCACTGCTTTAAAACAACCTCCACATAAACCACTTGACATCTGACGTTTGCCAGCTCCTCGCCTCCTCCTGATACTGTGAACTCTCACGAGAGGCTATGAAAACAACGACAATGACGATAAAACGTGAAAACACACACAACTTGTCGCTAATAGAAATGTTAAAAAGCACGTGAAACCGGCCGTGCACGTCTCCGGCGTAGTGTGAGGTATTTCCTGCTCGGCCGCCGGGCTGCTTCTGTCTCATTTCTGGGAAGATCATCTCACAGCGTGCACAGCAAAAACACTAAAGCAGTGGAAAATCCACACAGTCAGCAGCAGAGTCAAGAAAGAAGAAAGTAACTCAGCTGCCAAGAGTCGTCTTTCCCCCCCCCCTCTCTCTCCCCCTCTGTCTCCCTGTCAGTCTCTCGCCCTGGGGGAGAAGGGAGCTTCTTCTGAGGTGGACGAATCAGACGTGAGGAGGACATTTGTGCGGTGGAGGACCAGTGTAGAGACGTTGGCTCTGGACGCAGCTGTGCCCTGAAGTCGAATGAATGCTGTTTGCAAATCGAACCCTGTGACCCACGAGTGAGTCGAGCTGTGTGAGGGTCTGAGGAGGAAACACAGAGCTGTGGTGCTTCTCCAGCTGCAGCATGAAAACTTACAAAGTGGAGAGTTTACAGAGAATACACACAGCAGCCCACATAGATGACGACAAGACACATGACAAACAAATGCTCCCTAAATAACCATGTGAACAGTTTAAATATAAATCCTAATAAGGAAAGCACGAGCTGTATAATTGAGGCCGTTTTAAAACATGAATCGCTTCCTGAAGATTTGAGGATTAAAGTGAATTCCCTGAGCGTGATGTCAGAGCTGCGTTCGGCCTTTGATCTGAACCTCTGGTGACTGTTCGCTCCTCAGGTCTCAACATGTTGAGCTGTCACACTGATTATTGAGAGCGGCCGAGAGGAATTCAATTAGCAGTGGCCGGGACCTTTGGGCGCCAGATGCCATGTAACCCGTTGACCAAACTATTAGACTGATCGTGTCATGAAAAGAAGAATCGAGCCGTCTAATTAGATTTCAATATCAGGTTTCATTTACACAGAGAGGCGATGTCTGTCTGAGCAATAAATCAAGTGATAAGTGGGTTTGTGGCTGGAGACAGATGGAAGAGCAGATGTTCACTTTAAGATCAAATAGAGACGACAACTCTTCTCTAAAATAATCACATCTTCTCTCTTAAGAAAAATAGATAAAGTTGTGAAATCAAAACTTTGCATATTCTTAAATGTTATTTGCGAAATAAAAGACAAAATTATATGAAGAAAGACAAAAGTAGAGAAGAACTGGTTGTTTAATTGACTGATCTATGATTTAGATTCTAACCAGTACAAACTGTCAGACATGGTAATGATGCTACATCAAGATTTAAACTAGACTGTTGGTTTGGAACCAGGCTTCGAGTGGAGACCTGAGAAGAATCCATGAATCACTTCCTGTCGTCTGCAGTCGTCCGGCTGACGGCCGAGTGTCTGTGGTCGGAGTGACCTCGGGCCTCCGTGCTCTCACCTTCCACGGGGGGGGGGGGGGGGGGGGGTGCATTTCCTCCTCAGGGATCAATAAAGTGGATCAGAGGAGAACTCTACGATGACCTCAGTTTTTCCAACATGTCTTCAGGGCGGTTCTCCAGGTTTAACTGCGGCCGGGGTCAAGATTTGACCCCAAATCAAGCTGCACTTTGTTCCTCGTACGTAATCGCTAAGTACTAATTATTTTTTTAAGAAGTCTGAAGATATCGTTCAATAACAAAACGTTTAAACTCCTGTAATAACATTTCATGGCAGCAGCCTTCCTCCTTCAAAGCTGGAAATTCCTGCAGATTTCTGTTGTTTTCCTGTTTCATCCCTCAGGAGTCTGAGAGAAGTGATGATTGTTGTGTTTCCAAAATGTTGAAATATACTGTGTCAACACGAAAAAGGAATTGTCTGGTCATATGGGCATAATATAAAAAAAAGCCTCCTTAAAGCTGCAGTAGGTGGGATCACCAGAGAAATACCAAACCACAACTACTCACCATCACTTGCACTATTTGTTTTATCAGTATCTTCTTGCACATCATCTGCACAACAAATACAATTACATGACAAAAACTGCACAAACACACGTTTATATCCTGACTGGATCAAAACATGTCGGTGGGAACTGAACCCCTGCTCCAGTGAGAGATCTGGCTTCAGCCCCATTCAGCCTCACAAGTAAATCAATCCAAAAATACTGCTGCTGCAATTTAGTCCAAAAATAATGTCGTGATTTTTATCTTTTCGACCCAGACGCAATAATCTCTTTGCCCAAAAAATAGGTTCCAGATGTTGGTGTTGTTTTTCTCCGAGGTACCCCATCGAGGGTGAAAGCCATTTATTATTAGACTGTGCAAAAGGAACACTGTTCAAACAGAGATGTGGAGAAACCACACACACACACACACACAGACTCACACACTCACAGACTCACAGACTCACACACAGATGAGCGTCTCTGGCTATAATTAGCCGTCCACCTCCTTTCACTGTGTCAGCTGTTTCAGACCCTTCAGACCCTCACCGGCCTCCATCAGTCTCCCTCTGTCCCCGGTATGAACATGTTTAAAAACCCGATCCCTCAGTTTACAGTCTGTGGTGCCGGTGCATTAACGACATGTAAAGACTGTTTCCTGTGTCGCGGCTGCTGCACCATTAAATCCCCCATTCAACTGTCCGCAGGTTTATTTCTCCAGAGCCTTATCGTGCACAGGGTATAAGCTCCAGGAACCGAGGGACGGGGGGGGGGGGGGGGGGGGGGGGGAGCTGTGTGCGGTGCCACTGTCTGATAATGAAGTCCGAGACGGCTTCAGTGGACACACAACCTTTGTCCTGCTGTTCCTCGGCTATTAATAGAGAATAGAGCCGCTCTTCAAGGCCAGCGAGTGTTTCACTGTCTCCCTGAAGTGTTATACGGAAAAAAGCCTTATGGTTTTTTATTTTTTGGGTTATGTGCAGCAATAATTAAAGGTTAAATTCAACATTCAACAATGCTAGCTCCGTGTCTCCACCATGTTAGCAGATGGGACTTTTTAATCAGTTTGGTTTTAATTGGTTTAAATGATCCAAATGATCATGATTGACAGGTGAGACCGGCTCATGATTGGTCGAGCTTGTGTATCTGGTATTTGAAAAAAAGCAGACTATGAAGTTTAACCTCATATTATTTCTCTTTATTACTTACAGCGGGTTGAGCGTTGCTCTGAACTCTCAGTCTTTGTTATTGTGGATAAATGGTTTCAGCACGTGGACCGATGGAGCTCAGATATTCACCAGTGAGTCATAAAGTCGGGACGTTTTTAGTAAAGTTGTGTAACTTATGCTAAACAAACTGTTTCCAGGAGACACACGTACCTACCGCTGTGTGTTTCTTCCTGTTAACCGTTAAAAAGTTAAAAAGCCCTTTTTAAAGTTATGACATATTTTACATGGGGAGCCTTTTGGCTTTTACAGAACTCATAATGTTACGCAATCCAGATAAAGGTTTTATGTGGAAGGTGTTTTTGTTTTGCAGATAAATGTGGAGAGCAACATCTGGAAGCTGTTAAACCAGAGGCTGTGTAACTTCATATTGAATGAGTAGTTGGATTTAATGCGGTTTTTAATCTAATTTAACATGAATGTCAGTCTGAGAAATCATGAATATCTCACTGGGATGATTCTTAAAAGTATTTTTCTACTTTACTATGTAGGATAAATCAGTTTGACCCTCTCTTAACTTGGCCGACATGAGGAAATATTAAATTTAGACGGTTAAAACCCTTTGGGAACATTCTTGGTATAAATATCTGTAGTATTGCATTTTTAAACGAAGGCTGAAGACAAAAATGGTTCAAGATTTTTATAGGATATTAATATGGGCAAATCAAATATTTGTTGTACTCCAGTAAAGTAAAGATAAGCACTTTAGTACTTTGAGAATCTGTAGGATTATGGTTGGTTTTATGATATAGTATCTTTCATAACCTAATACAATACTACAGATAAATAATCAGGAAAGACATAACTCTCTTGATGGAGGTGAAGATTTTCATTCAGAATTTAAAAAAATGAAAGGATCTACTTTGCCATAACTGTTTGTCTCCGGTGATTTACGAAGCCCCGGAGTTCACCACAGAGTCGTTTGGTCACAGTTTACATTCTTCACATGCTGCAGATCTGCTGAGTGTTTTTCCAACCAGAAGCTTTCTCCTGAAAAAAGGTGCCGACATTCCCAGAAGCCTGTCGTCCGTTCTGCTGAGTCACCGCTCGCACTCTGTACTTTGTCAGGAATGCTGTGCAGTCGTTGGCCGAGTCACTTTTAACGAGACCCACAACAATCAACCATCACGAGCTTCTCTTTCAACCCCCGCCCCCGGCCGCCATCTTTCACTCTTAACCTGCGTTTCCTGGTAGAAAAGAATCCACTAATCATCCTCTGACTTCATTCACAGGGAGAACAAACACACACCAATCAAATCTAGTTATCTGTCTTAATCGTATTTAAAGCTGGATTAAATGTTTTTCTATTTTAAATTCAGGATCTGCACCAAACTCCACGTATACTCAGGCCGTCGGGTTCTGACCACACGTCCTCCTCACATGTCGTCACCTCACGCCTGTGACACGTCAACGAGTCGATGCCACAAACAAACACTTCAGGAACCATCTCTTCCGTTTCTTTTGTGCACTAATCCGAAGCTAAATTACAACAATAGGTCAACATCACAGCTCCCATCAGAAAGCGTCCTGCGGCACAAAGAGCTTCACGGCGGAGGGGGGGGGGGGGGGGGGGGGGGTAATCCGGCCTTGTTGTTTTACCAGGAAGCCATTTTTGGACGAGTGCTTTTCTTGGCGTCACCTGTTCAAAGAGTTCCCACTGTTCCAGCATCATGGGTCTAACATCAGTCTCCACACCGAGGACGAGTTTAATTAACTTTACGGCAAAACAACGCACTCGAACGCTGCAGGAGATCCCCCCCCGACTTCCTTTTAATGCTCGTGGCTAATTCCCTCAACACAACGGGACGACAAACAATTCAACGTGGCCGATCCAGCGCCTGTGAAATGGTATAAAAGACCTCGGTTCGATCCCGGAGTCAGAACAGCAACACAAGCTCTCTGGAGGGAAACAAATCCACCGAACCCAGCACCACCTCACCCCACCTGGAAGATCTTCACCATGAGGCAGTCCTGCATGTCCATCGTCTTCACCGCGGCGCTCATATTCAAGTGCTGCGACCTGTCGGGGGCGTTACCCATGGGCAAGGCTGAGGACGGCTCCTTGGAGCAGGAGACTTTCGCCTCGACGGAAAACGGCTTCAGCGACGCAGACCTGGCCGGCGAGGAGAAGCCGAGCGGGCCCCGGGTCATCGTGGTGGCCGACCCCAGCGTGTGGAGGGACCTGCGGGTGCTGCACAACGGCCTGTCCCTGTACAAGAGGCGAGCGGACCACAGCGACCAGGCGGCCCAGCACAAGGACGCCAGCCAGGGCGGGAACATCCCCATCCTGAGGAGGGACAACATGAGGTGCATGGTGGGACGGGTGTACCGGCCATGCTGGGAAGTCTAGGACACTTGACAACCTCCAGCTGAGATGTAACATAACCCAAGATCCTGTGTATCTATATTTAAATTATTGCAGATGTGAGAATAAAAACCGTTGAATTCTGCCTCAGATCTCGTGCGTCTCTTTTCAGTTTCTTGTCAGATCTGCTCCTACATGGTGGCACAGACCTAAAGAAGCTTTCTGAGCTGTAGAGGTGTTGGAAGGTTTGTTGTTGAGCTTTAGACGGAACCAGACTTGTTGTTCCTCTGCCTCTGATCTTCACACCTCCCGGTTTCAGCTGCGTACGGGTTCTTCTCCTCTGAATCAAAGAAGCTTCTTTTTTTAAACATTCAAAAACAGACACGATGGTAGACAGAGGAGAGGAATGTGTGAAAAAACACTGTATGAAGTCATGAAGCCAAAAGGCAAAAGGCAGGAAATGCACAAGGTTTTATTTGAAGATGCTTCTGAATGTCTTCATGTCCCGTAGCCTCTCTGTAGAGAAGGTTGCTTCAATGTGACTTCCAGCTCCTCTTTCCTCTTAAATCCGAGACCTCTTCACTTTAGATCTTGCAGAATGAGTTCATCCTCCACAAGAAGGACGAGCCACAGACGTCTAATAATACCAGAGTGTTAAGCAAAGTGATTTCCTCAACTTTCAATCACGATAAGAATCAAGAGTCTTTACTTAAAATGCTCAGAACTCATTAATCCTGTGTGACGTTAGAGAAAACCAGTCACTCCAGTGGGTGAACGTGCCGAGCGATGGATAATAACATCTGTTGAATGCATCAACGAAATAAACATTTTTCATACATTCCTGGAAAGCAGAGTAGCAGAGGTAGGAACTATTCAGCATGTTCAGGTGTGAAGAAGCAGTCGTCTGCAGAGGGTGATGGTGGCCGAGACGCAGCTACACCTCGTCCAGAAGAAGAAGAAGAAGAAGGAAAACAAAAGGCCCGAGTGCTGCTGAAGGGGACGGGGACGGGGACGGGGGGGGGGGGGGGGTTCTCACATGGCGGCAGCACCTCTGGCAGAGCGGCACGTCTCTTTGTTACGACAGTGAGCTGCACGGCTCCAGTGTTATTCCAGCTAGGTCAACACAGGACGCACATCTAACAGCGGTGAACGGATTAACAGACACAAATTGAATTACGCCGCTGAGATTCCAACACAGCCCGTTCCTGAGGTCTCGCCCAAATCTGTTTTCATTCACTTACAGACAGGTTAAGGATTCCTGGACCGCAGCATGCACGGAGGACTTCCTGTTCGGGGGGGCCGCACACGAGACGCTCGCCTCCCAGGCTTCCTGCGGGGAAAAGCTTTTCTGGCGGGAAAGCAACTGAACCGAGGAGTTTTGTTGCTTGAAACTAACCAAACAACTAAAAAACGATGAAGACTCCTGAGTGAAGGTCCTGTGTTTGACCTTCATCGTTTTAATATCACCTCACCTCTAATTTAACTGAACAAAAATCCTCTTTGGCCCTGAACGCCTCCAAATCAAATCCAAAGCGGAAACCTCACATTTGATTTACTTCTAAATTATGAAGCCCGAGTAAATAACTTTATTAAATCTTGCTTAAATCAGTTTATTGTTTTTAGACAAGCTAAGATTAAAACTTTACCTCATTGCTGCAGGTACTTGTTGTTGTTTACTTCACTTCTGCTGTGGCTGCAGGTAAACACTTTCCTCTCTGAGCGATGAGCCGACTCCAGAAGGGAGGGAGGGCTGGGATGTGACCTCAGGAGAAGATGAAGGTGAAAAGATGAAAAGATGATTCTCACATCTCATCAGTGCATCTGCAGGGATGCTGGTCGCCAGGGAGACGGTCAGTCAACATGTCAGAACAATGCATTTTTAAAAAATAACCACGGAGACGGTGGAGAAATCCTCTCAGCATCAGGTCTGTGCACGGCGTGATGGTGTCATGGAGGACGTGGAAGGGTTTCGGAGAATCTGATCCTCGTGCAGCTAAAACTCACGAGCCACAGTGACAAGACACCAGCCACAGTGACCACACATGAGCCACATTGACCACTCACGAGCCACAGTGACCACACACTCGCCACAGTGACAAGACACGAGCCACAGTGACAAGACACGAGCCACAGTGACAAGACACGAGCCACAGTGGGAACACCGGACGAGGGAATGCTTCTCCGGGGTTCAGGAATTTGAGACTTTCACTTGAAAAGCTCCTCACACACGTTTGCACTTGGAATATGTTTTGAGTTATTTTTGGATAAGGGCTTCTGAATATCACTGGATTCCTTCGCCAACACATCGTTATTTTGTCGTGTGGCAGCTTTAAGTTTTTGTGTGTGCTGCTGCTCAGAAGTGGTTTCTCTCCGTAAAAGATGATGTCAGCTATTTCCATGCGCCACTCAGAGTTTAATGATGTAAGAATAAAGACCAGCCTGTGTCTGAAGTCATTTCATATTTCATATGCACTTCACTATACGATGGAATGTTTCAGACGCCGTCTCAGAATCTGATGACAGCTGCTGGTTTGTCTCTTAAATATTTTTACATCTGAAAATCACAGGTAAAGTCGTCACTTGAGATATAACTGAAGATCCAGATGTGCTTTGATGAGAAAGTTCTACTTTTTAAATAGTTTTCCACATGATGTCAAGTCACATGGTAAAGATTCTAAATGACAGAATTTTAATTTAATCACATCTCATCATCCTTGGGAACAGTAAATGTTTTTTTGGTGTGAATGTTGGTTTGTGACATGATTTTTAATGTCCCTAAACATTTGCCTCATAAGTTTATTTCTCAATCTCTAGTTTCACGTCTTCTTCAATTCAGCTGATGTTCATTTTGGGAATTATGATAAATTTAGAGTCAAATAAGCCATAAAGCACCTTGTGCATTGGGGCGTGGATACTATGTGATTGACAGCTAGAACTGTGCAATGGTTGCAGATTGTACCTGTCGGTGGGTGTACTTGTGTCCTCAGGCTCCACCCCCTGCTTCTCCAAATATGGTAACAATTCTGGTTTCAAAAAACAAAGATAGACGAAATATAAAACTTAAAAACGACACCTAGTGATGGTCTCATGATTTTAAAAGCCAGGGATTAAAATCTAATCACGTAATTGGGGCTCAGTGTAAAAGTAGAAGAGTAACATTTCTTATAACTGCATTTATGATTAATGATCAGTGTTTATATAACAATATATATATATATATATATATATATATATATATATATATATATATTCAAGCTTTTTTGGTGCTTTCAACTGTTTTCTAAAAGTTGTCATCAGTGAATAAGTCTCGTAACAATATGAAATATAAATATTAAGTTTGCCTTAATGATTTTTAACCCAACGCGTGGTCTGTAATTTGTGTTTATATATGTTCTGTTGTTCATATTTACACTTATTTAATTTCCCCTTATAATAATTGGAAGCAGATCATACAAATAAGGTAAATACTTTATATTCACTTTGTTATAATTCATATTCCTTTGAGCCAGTGCTCAAACAGATATAGTTGCAAATAACCTGACCTCTTTGTTTATAACTATTTTTCTCAGTTTATTTTAGTTCACTGTATCTAACTTTATTTTAAATTTTTTCTTTACTATTTATATCTTTTAATATTGTATGTCTGTGTTGTTTGTGAGTGCTGCAGTTAAACTCGTTGTTCACGTTGCTTATGTCAATAAAGTTGTTTTAAAACAAAACAAAATTGAATCCCGGAAAGAAGCTGCCGTTGTCATGGCGACACTTCCGTCATCAGAGCCCCGCTGCCAGGTGACACCTGTTAGCTTAGCACTGCTACTCGTTAGCTTAGCGCTGCTAGCCGTTAGCTAAGAGCTGCTACGATGAGCCGACATGGAAGTGAAATAGGAAAATGTTTGTCCCAGATGTGGGAGAAGGAGGAAGAGGAGGAGGAACATGAGAAGAAGGAGGAAGAGGAGGAGAAGGAGGAGAAGAAGGAAGAAGAGGGGGTGAGTGGAGACATGTTGTAATGAGGAGTGTTTACTTTTATACACACGTGACAAGACATACAGTTTACAAACACAAGCTAACTTTAGCATGATACAAACCCCTTTGATAAAATATAATCAAAGTCATCAAAGGATCCTTCTTCATGTAGCGGAGCTGGATTCTAAGACAAACCCTCAACTCCAGTTTGATCTTGTAGAACAAAGTCTAGATCCTCAGCATCAGAAAGTTCAGACTCTTCATCTTCCTCATCCTGCTCTTCATCTCTTCATCACCATGTCCACCGTGAGACCAGCCATCCTAACTCTCTGGATAAAGAAAATCAAAAGCATATTTTTAAACATGCATATCAATCAGTCTATTAATAATATACGTTTTGGTTTTTGCCAGAAAGAAGCTAGCTAGCTAACAGTTGTACAATTTAAAATAAAACTTACATGCAGTTTATTTACTAAAGATATGATAAGATTAGATAAGATAAGATTCCACAATGGTTCCCATCAGGTAAATCAGGGTATTAAAGTACAGAACAAATACATGTTATATAAAGAATATGTTATAATATAACTATACAAGAAGAATTAAACACTTAAATGAGATTGAAATGTAAAGTAGTGCAAACACAAAACACAATGTAATATATAGAGTATAAGAATTAGCAGAGGTCGTACTATTTGCGTTACTTTTGATCGTAACACTTTTGTGTCTCTTCGTGTGCGTTACTCCAGCAGAACATTCCAGCTCTGGACAACGGGGACAACGCGTCTCTGGTCCAGAGACGTGGACACTTTGGGATTATCACGATGAACCAGGATCATGAACTGGAGAGGCTCACCACATCGAGAGCAACGTTCGTCGCTCCGAAGAGTCACAACGTGAGGCAGAAAGGTGATAAGAGCTAAAAGGTTTTATTTAAAATACCAAATTACAGTATTCACACAGACACTGATGGCTATTACAACCTTGCCCTCATTCTAACACTCAGTAAATCTCTTCTTCTGTGTTTCTGTGGTTCAGGCATCAGAGGCGAGCTCATGGAAACACTCTTGGCCGAGAGGATCCGGTAAGTCCGCGCTGCCGTGACCGACCCGGTCCTGTCGGGAACACGTCGGAGCGAAGTGATGTCATATTTACTCGTCTGGGTTTTGTTTTACTGTTTGATCGCAGCTGTAATACCTTGAAATCGGGTTTTATGATGTTATCTGACACGGAGGCCTGTTGTCCTAGTGGGGTTTATAGAGTGGATCCCCACAGATGTGATCATTAACATCCTGCTCCAGTGAACTTCTCATAAAGAATACAAACCTTCGTCTCTCAGATGAAACCTGGCTCGTCCAGTAGTGGACAGTGTCTCATCACTGAAGTCTTACCCTAAATTCCCTGCACTTTATAAGTTCACTACAATGCTTCTTGGTTCCTTCTGGGTTCAAGTCCTGCAAAGAGACCAGACGGGGGTTTCCAGACACATCGTTTTTTTTTTTTTTAAAACACAATTTCATTTTTGAGCAAATGAATAAACAGAGTGAAACAGATGAGAGGCTTGAACAGGGGAAGGTTTTATATCACATCAGTGTTTCTTTTGACTCCAGTTTACATGATGACCTTTGATCCACTGAGCGACTTTAAGTCTTTATCACTGGTTCATGATGTCAGAGCAGCCGAGGCCCAGCGGTCTCCTTATGCTTTAAAATAAAGTACCAAAACAAGTTCTGGTTCTGCCCCCAAAATAATATGAGGTCTTTTTTCACCCACTTCTCATCCTTTCAACAAATTTTGTGGAAAATTGTTGAGTAGTTTTTGCGTCATCCTGCGGAAAAACCAACAAACATAAGAGACAGAGATAGGATAATAATAATTCTGTGGGATCTTTCAAAGCTGTTACCATGCAGACAAATCAGGAACCTCAGTTTGAAGGACAAATAATGACAAGTATAAATAAATGTAGACGAGCAGAACAAGTTTAGTTTCTCATCTCCAACTTGTATCTATTCATCTCTTTTGCTCTTAGCTTTTTATTCATTTATTTCTTCCTTTTATTTATTTAAACTTTTCATATTTTGTCCTCCAAACCTCAGACCAAGGAAATACAGATCATACTAATACTGCATCGTTGTTGACAGACACAGTTATGAGCTCTGGCATATTTGATGTGTTTATTTAAAAATGTTGGCACAAAGTTTGGCTATAGATTGTCATACATGTCATATTTGCACCTTTTGGGAACTTAACACTCTCTGGCGTTTGTCTAATTGTGAATTCAGAAATGAGCAGAACATCCCAAAGACCTCGAAGGGTTAAATAATCTACATTAAGATAATTACCTTCCTATATGAACAGTGTTAGAGGCTCGAGCATCCCTGGTTCACCCACACGTCCTGATGAGACCTCTTCTCAGGACTGTGTGGGAACACATTTGCATGACGAGTGTTTCTCGGCCTCCTGATCGAGTTCATCTACCTGTCGACCCCGAGATAATCTCCATGTTTACCATTTCTGTGGATTCAAGACGGATGTTCACGTGACTGTCACTTTGTTTTCCACGTCTCCTCATGTGTGACGACACATTCAGGTCAAAGTTCGCAGAGCAGGAGCAAGAAAACATTTATTAATGTATATTTATTTACTCGATTATTCGTCACACATGAAGGAACAAGATTTAATGTACCGAGCATTGACTGTGAATGAAGATGGACGACGCATCTCCATTTTGTAAAGTGCCCCTGTCCCATCTGCTAACACGGAGGAGGCAGGGGCTGGGACCTTTACTGCAGCCAGCCTCGTCCTCCATCTTTACACACAGTGAACGGTGCTGCAGCGTGAGGAGGCAGTCGGAGCATCACTGATGTAAATACTGACACAAGATGATTTCCACTCGTTTTCCCAGCGAAAGGATTCAAGCTGAACAGAATCCACCGATTCCCAAAACGGATTTCTGCTCCACGAGCCAGAGGGAGTTCAGGGCGGAGGGATTTGTTCCTCTCTCCCCGGAATCAACACAAGTATGTGCTGAAATCAAATCATCAGAAGTGTTTACGATCAAATATGAAACTAAAAGACTTAAAAAAAGACTTGAACTCATATTATCGTGTTGTCAATAGATTCCTTAATAATAATGGCAGATAGTTGGGGAAACAAAATGCTGAGTGAGGTTTTGTTCTTGTTGTGTTTCCAGGTTCATGATTATAAGACGGAGGAGGCGATTACATTCTGGAGTGAGAACCAGCAGCGGGTCGAGGTTTGTCTCGTTGTTCCACGTCTTAGACAATGTTCTATTGTTGTCATGATGTTGTTGTTTGTGTCACGTCTAAAACCATATTGGACAGTTTTAGTTCTTGTTAAAGAGATAATATAAAACAAATCTTCAACCCAAGGCCCAGATTAAACCTGGTTTAACATTTGATCTGCTGTGGTTCTGTCTCTCAGGGTGTGACCGCCGTGGACTTCCTGGAATCACCTTTCAGGAGGTCGGCGTTTTTCACCAAACAAGTCGGCGAGTGGCTGGATGAAACGATGCCCCCCCCCGACAACTGAGATAGTGCGTCACATGACATCACCTCATCACCACGCTGATGATGATCTCAGTGATCGGCTGCCTTTGTCAAACTTGAACAACAAGCACACGAGCCTGAGATGTCTTCACCACATAAAATATATATATATATAATATATATACATGTAAAATAAAATACGTGACTTTTAAGTGACAATGTTAAACCCTGGAAATGTGCATGAATCTATTTTATCTGATGTGATGTTGACAGACCACAGACAGAAGAGCACTGACACGTGGACTTTAAACCTGAGGCACAAACTGTCGCTGGTACTTTGATAAGAAAGTTTGTGTTTTGTTGATTTGCTGAGAAATATTTCCCTCTTGTTTATTTACTTTATCAGTATCAGCACTGTGTGTACAGTTGGTCAGAACTGATAGCAAAGAATGTTATGAGTGGATTTCTGTTTTGTGGTTTATATCTTTATAACGTTAACCTTTATCTAGAGCTACTTTTTCCATTGTGCTCCAAGAGGGGTTTATTTTTTATTTTCAAGAGATGTATTTGGGCCACATGCGTAGTTTGATATGTCTCAGTTTGTTGTTGTTCTTTCTCACTGATGCAGATATTTGCTCATTGTAATAAAACTTCCAAAAAGATTTAAATTTAACTCCTTGAAACCTGCAGAAACTCTTAACTAACTATTTTCAGCCTCTAATTTCTTATTTTCTATTTCCTCTCCTCCTCTTCAGCCGCACTGTTTCCAGGCTCCATTCTTCTTTCTGTCATTTCCCTTTCTCCTCTTGCCACCTCCTAATTGTTGCATCAACAAGCTGCACCTCCTCCCTCCTACACCGGACCAACATCTGGCTGAGAGAAGCTACCAGGACTCCCGAAATATCACACAGAGGCTGTTTCTCCACCTTCACAGAGACACCGGCCCACAGCATGCAGATGTGCAACACAACACGTTGTCGGGACTCCCGCAGTGTAGCGCTGCAGCTGCACATGTGTGTTGTGTCAGTCGCAGGAACCTTCAGGAGCTGTTGATCCTCTCCGAGCTCGCAGCAGGGATTAGAAGGCGGCAGCTATGGAGACAAGTCACTTTAGCTTATATTCATGCAGCTTCTCTTCACAAACATTTCATTATCTCATGGGATGATACAGTAAAAAACAATTTGCCTCTCAAACACGAGGCCTTGGAGCGACTTTGTATTTGTAAATTAAATAATTTTTTCAAGCATTCAGCGGTTTTTTCGTTTTTGTCGTGTTCCCACTTGTGTGTCTTTGTCTCTGAGTCACTTCAGGCTTCAGAGGGAATCAGCTGTAAAGCCAGACAACTCTGAACAGCTCCAGCTCAATTCTGTGAATCCAACCAAAGACGATCAAAAGGTCATGTTTATATTTTATATTTGTATTCTGTTGTAAACAATTAGCACAGAACGATTTCCTTAATGTTTAGAAATTGAGTTGGAGCTTTGCTAACGAGCGAAGCTGCTTTGACGAGTCGGAGGATTCTGGAAACATCAGCGATTAGTGACCTTGGGTTTGCAAGAGATTCGTCTCTCAGGAGAATGAAATGCTCACACACTTGATCTTGGTCCTATTACAACATCTGTATAGAGTTAGGTGGAGTTATAGTGTATTAAGTATAAGTAGTTCCCTTATTAAACCACATTTAGATTCACTAGATTCACATTTTTATCTGGATCTGCACCAAAATCATGCACATCTGTGATGGTGTCTTCAGTCTCCCAAGTAAAAGAAAATACTAATCTACTGTGCAGCAGTTATGAAAGAACCTCATAATGAGTGTTAAAAGATGTTCTGACCTCTTTAACCTCATTTACTGTCCCAATAAAGATAAAACCAACTTTTTATGAATCCTTCTATGAATTAACCAGCTCAATATGTTTGAGTTATTCCGTGTGAATTATTTCTCGAAGGTGAAGTTCTCAGTGTGTTGGATGTCTTTGTACTTGGAGGTCGCGGCTCAGTGAAAAGGCGGGAAGCATCACAGGGCGTGCTGGCGGTGGTCAGCCCGGTCAGTGGTGGGGAGGTCAGCAGGTCAGTGGTGAGGAGTCAGGAGGTCAGTGGTGAGGAGTCAGGAGGTCAGTGGTGAGGAGTCGGCAGGTCAGTGGAGAGGAGGTCAGTGGTGAGGAGTCGGCAGGTCAGTGGTGAGGAGTCAGGAGGTCAGCAGAGACCTTCACATCCAGTGGGCGCCGGCTGCCGCGTGTCACTGGGAGGAGGTGGGCGGTAATTACAGCTGTGCAGGAGGGAAACATGTTCTCCCGCAGAGATGAAACACCACGGACAGATACACACTGCGACCCCCCCACCCCCCCACACCCTCCCCACGCCCCCCTCTGCCACACACTGATAATGAGCATCTAATGATCAGTGATGTCATTACTAGGAACACACAGCTGGCAGCTACCGGCTGGATTTCCTCCTCTTCTTCTCTTTTCTGTCCACGAGAGCCGGCAGCTAATGAGGCTGCAGACCCTCCACGCTCTGCTCCTCCAATGCACACGTCCGGATAATGAGGATCAGACCATATGACACCGGTATCTTCACATGTAGAAGCTATAAGGCTGAAGTGCGTGGGACAAACCAACCACCTTACTAACAAGGGGGTAAAAGGCACAGGTTGTATATTCAGGTTGATCATTTCAATTAGTGGGTTAGGGTCTCCTCACTGTCCATCGCTGCAGCTCCTCTGTTCAGCCTCTGTCTCAAACACTGAAACATGCTTTTAAAATGTTAACGTGGTTTTCTGTGATCCATCCCCAAGTTGAGAGCTTTTAAATACTAAAATCCCATCTACCAATCGCTACTGGTCGGATTCTGGCTCCAAATGACGCAACCAGTGCGAGATGATGGGATATTTTGAAAATCCAGTGTATAGACGACCTGATTACCAGTTACTTGTCCTCTTAACGTCCTCAGGAAAACCAGTTGTTGTTCCCTAAAGTTTAGATGTGCTCCTCTGCTGCCTCTCATCTGCTTCTGTCTTTTTAAATATGCTGATGGAGGGTGTGTGTGTGTGTTGGGGGGGGGAGCTACACAAGGTCATGTATTTATTCTTTCTGGGTTAAACTTGGATGAAAACTTGTGAGTGAGTATTGTCAGGAGGATCTGGCCCAGATTCACAGAGTTAACAGGAACAGGGATGAAGTTCAGATTGATCTGTATGAATCCTGAAGATAATCCGTTGCTCTATCTTTCTCTAAACAAGTATAAAAACACTGTCTGGTCTGTAAATGGAAAAAAAAAAAGAGTATTTTACTCAGTTTATTGAACAAAATATCTTACAGTATCTTGGATATACATATATACATCATATTCTGTACTGTGTAACACGGCTGAAGAACCCCTGCAGTGACATTGATCTGAAAACGCTCCAAATTCCACTGGATGCTCCGAGGAAATATTAATACATCATTGACTTCCAAACACATTATACAAATCTTAATATAGAAAGCACAAAAAATAAGAATTTATCAGTGAAAAGTGTTTCACTCTCAGGACACAAAGGTTCTTCATACAAAAACAGGTTTTTTTTTTTTTTGCAGTTACAATAAGCAGGTAATAAATATACCTGGAATTCCCTTCGGGGTTTTCTTTTCTATGGAGATTTTTCCTCTGTGTGGAAATCCCCAATAAGGACTTATTCTAGAACAAATAAAGTAGTGGCTCGGCCGACGCAGCTCCCGGGGTCGTCTCGATGGCGGCGGCGGCTGCAGGTGATGGTCAGGTGATGGTCAGGTGATGGTCAGGTGATGGT
This sequence comes from Pleuronectes platessa, assembly GCF_947347685.1. Lineage (NCBI taxonomy): Eukaryota > Metazoa > Chordata > Actinopteri > Pleuronectiformes > Pleuronectidae > Pleuronectes > Pleuronectes platessa. The sequence continues at coordinate 19,533,363 of NC_070644.1, read as the reverse complement.
CAGGTGATCATCAGGTGATCATCAGGTGATGGTCAGGTGATGGTCAGGTGATCGTCTGGTGATGGTCAGGTGATCATCAGGTGATCATCAGGTGATGGTCAGGTGATCATCAGGTGATGGTCATGTGATCGTCACGCCTCTCAGATTACATACACGTCCTTCTTCTCCCCCAGAAGCCAGTACGTTCTCATTTTGCCTTTCCCCTGGAAGAACACACAGAAATCAATATGTTCATCGATGCAGATGAAGTGAGGGCGGCGGGTGGGAGGTGGTGTCCTCCAGTGAGCTGCCCTTCTTTCAGGGTGACCCTGGTCCTCCACCTCCACCCTCAGACACACATCGTACACAAGCAGAGCAAAATCATATCTCATACTTATATAGTGGAAACCTTATTCCTCTCAATTATATCTTATAACCCTGATTGTTTGAGCTATTTACATAGCACAGCAGAGTATAAGGGCTTATGTTGAATGGAAAAATTAAGATTTCAAAATCGTAATATTACAAGATCTTTATTTTTACTATTTTACGATAATTAAGTTGTAATTTTAGGCTATGTACCATTTCTTTAATATATTGTTTTGTTTACATTGTACATATTTGTATCTTTTATACTTTCCTGTGTTTACATTTCTATTTTTTAATTCCTTCTTCCTCATCTTCTGGCCTCGTTGCCCCTTCCCATCTCATTTTGTATTTGTTCATACATTCATCCACAAGTATATTCATCATAAACGTACAGTATTAATATTCAGATGTTTGAACTGCACTGAAATGAGTCAACTACAGGTTGATATATATCTCCAAAGACACAGAAACAAGATTATTTACTAATTATTATTTATGATTATTGTTTTCATTCCTCAGACAAATGAAAATGACCATCAGCCAAATGACCTTATTCATTAATATTTCTTTGCAGTGTGTTGCTTTGTTCACCATCAGCAAAACAAGTGATCACCACCCTGGTCACCGGAGTGTGTATCTTTAAAAACAACGAGACTCTTCTCACCTTCATTTCCACGTCTCCTCGTAACTGGAGATCGAAGTAGCCGAACTCATCCAGAACTTCTTTGGTGGCCGAGGACAAGTGGATCTTCAAGGCTGTGAAGCACAAAGCAAAGCAGAGCAGACTGAACATCTCCCCACAGTTGACGACATGTGACCTCAGGGTGGAGGAGGAGGAGGAGGAGGAGACCGAGGAGTGAGAGGAGAGAGAGGAGAGAGAGGAGCCGCTGTGTTCCCCCCCGTCGGCAGCGGTGATGAAAATCTGAATTGTTTTTGTCTGATTACTTCTCTCAGTGCTGAGATGTGAGCTGTGAGTCCCGCCTCCAGAGCATCAGGCGGCTTTATCACCGGCTCAGGGCCCTTTGCTGTAAGTGCTATCAATTATTTACCATCAGAGGAACGATACAGGAAGCGACTCGGTAGTTAATCAATACATCTGATGATCCGCTTCACAGGAAACCAGTTTCATGGCACTGGTTTCCTGTCGGTGCCGGTGAGGAGACAGACTCAGGAGGACGAGAGTTTTATATTTAGCTTAGAAATAATATTATTTATTAAATGTTTCCATCCAACCAGCAAAAGTATAATAAAAAACGACGAGACCCATTAACTCCTATTACTAAACGTCTATATTGACAAACTACTGTTATATATGTAATACACAGGCAGGCCATGTATTTGTAAAGCACTTTGTAACCTTGTTTAGATAAGTGCTATATAAATAAAGTTCTAATTATTATTATTATTATTATTATTATTATTATATACAGTATATTATATTGTTAAATCCATCAAAATGATATAACTTCTACACTAAAATACACTCAAATCAAACACATGAGTAAAACATGTGTCTCCATTGTCTCCAAAACAAATCAATGAGAAACTCTTGCACTGAGTGAAACGACCCCCCCCCCCCCCCCGCCCCCTCCACACACACACCACTCTGCTCGGAACCAAATGTGTATTAATCCACAGCTGAAAATAGTCCCCGACAAATACACTGTTTACTTTTGTTTGATAATTAAAAAACCACGGCGCCCTGATGTGTAAGAAAGTCTTTTAAAATAATTAATGAAGAAGAAGAAGAAGATTAAATGAGCAGCTACACGCAGGTTCTTTTAAAACATTGGTAAACACAGAAAACAGGCGATTGGCAGATATTTGTCTTTCATCTCACATACTTTACTTTTCTGTTATAAAACACAGCCAGATTATAAAAAGCAGGGTTCACTCACCCTCCCCGTTGGACTCCATCCGAGACGCTGTGTTGACAGTGTCTCCAAACAAACAGTATCTGGGCATTTTCAACCCGACCACTCCGGCACAGACGGGACCTAGAAAGCACCAGATAAAAAAACAGGCCCACGTTACAATGGAAAAATATCATATCCAGTAATCTCTGGGTGGCTCGGCACGGCTGCCAGGGAACGTGTGTTTAAACAGGACGAGCGACTTGTGAGTGATTTCTCTGACAGGCCGGCCCACGCACACCGCCGGTTCGATCCCCGCCGCACGTCAAGTGACTGAATCAGAACATAAACAGTTCCACCCTGAGCTGATGTCGTCTAAATACTGTTTCCCCGAAGCTGATGATGAGGAAACGTCGAGATGAAACCACCACAGACGTTGGTTCCACAGACTCTAAATGAAGATGTGAGGGTCGGTGAGGTCATCCTGGTTGCAGAAACCCCGCCTCCTCCATGTTAGCAGCTGGGACACGCACCAAACCAAATATCCCACAGAACATGTCACAGTTTTTCTCAAAATGGTTTATGTGGTTTTTATTTCCTATCACACTTGATGTTTGGTCGTTCGTGGGAGGAACGTGAAGAGCACCAGTGTAACCAGTGTCCCAGTTGGTCTGGAGCCATTATGGATGAGAGAGTCCTCCTCTCATCAGTGGGAAACGGCTGCAGGAAGACGGGGACTTATTGTTGTAAGTGGACGAGTGCACACCTCTCTTTGTAACATGATCAGAACGCTGACTCAGCAGATTCTTCCCTGCATCTAATGGGAAATCAATCTGTCTGTGCTCGGGTCAAGGACGTCTCCGCAGCCGGGACACTGGACCTCAGGAGCTGTCGGGACCTGGGACTTTGTGGCCCCAGGTCTGGTTGCAGCCGGGCCCGGTTCCAGGTCCGGCTCGGGGGGGCCTCGCACTCACCTGTGTGTATCCCTATCCGGAGCCTCAGCTGGTCGTTGGGTCGGTGGCGGATCTTGAAGGTCTTGACCTGCTCCAGCAGCGCCAGCGACATCCCGGCGATCTCTCTGGCGTGGAGCTTCCCGTTCCGCACCGGCAGCCCGGACACCACCATGTAGGCGTCGCCGATGGTCTCCACCTGAGGAAGAGCCAATCAGAAAGCTTGTTGTAATGCTGTTGTATTCCCCGGCGTCAGTTCCAATTCCTGTGATGAGTCATAACTCACCTTATATACATCGAAATTATCGATGATGGCATCGAAGCAGGTGTACAGGTCGTTGAGCAGCGTGACCACCTACACAGAGAAACAGGTTTTATTATTATTTATTATTATAATGAAGCAACAGAAGTGCTAGAGGAGCATGAAGTGAACATCAGCTGAGAGCAACGTGAGGCCAGTGACCGTAAATCAAACATCGGACTCTTTGTTTACGTTTGTTTAACGGTTGCCAGACCGGGGGGGGGGGGGGGGGCAAGGCTTCTGCGAAACCTCACACTCTCTCACTTTATCTCCCGTCTGTCGCTGGACGCTCGCCCACTGAGACAAACACATGCTCGGGCTCATAAATCAAATCCACAGATGGAATATTACAAACAATCTGCACAGCATTTACAAAGCCGTGTCGGCCGTAATAATAATAAATGTTGTAATATATAAGTCGGCTGTTTATCCCTAGAGCCGTTATTTATTTAGTCTCCCTCTTTATTGTTGATTTACTTTTAATTGGGTCCGAACCTCAAATAAAACCCAGGTTCTTTTGCGTGGAGACACATTGTGTGCAGGTTTTTGGCTGCACACAATGGTTGTAGAGTTTCAGGCTGTATCAGGGAAGCAAGCGATGGTGGAGGCGAGGAACAGGTTTATTTCCTTCTACATGTGAAAGAGTGAGATAGTCCAGCAACACGTCAGAGCCTCTGCCTACACGAGACATCATCACAACGGGTTTGGTCTCTGAACCTGGAGCAGCAGCCAGAGATGAGACGGCACAAAGTGACTCAACCCTGCGTCAGCTCACTCGTCCATCAAACCACTGCACTGCTCTGAGTCGTGGTCGATGTGTGGGAACACCAGCACGGTGGGAACTGTGAGACACGCTGTGGGAAGAGACCTGCCGCTGCTGGTGAACAGAATCCAGTGGAACTCTGATCACGACTTTTTTAGAAAACGCTCCGGGAGAGAAGTCAGGGGAAGGAGCAGGAAGCAGGAAGCTCCCCGGAGGAGTCGGTGTGTACCTCTAGCGGCGTGCTCTCTGCAGACAGGGACGTGAAGCCCACGATGTCGCTGAAGTAAATGGTGACGCTGTCGAAAGCCTCCGCCTGCACCGTCTCCCCCCGCTTCAGCTGCTCCGCCACGGAACTGTGTGTCGAGAGAGGAAACATGAGGTCAGAGGGTTCGTTAGGACAACAGGTCAATCAGCAGAGAATAGAAAGATCAGGAGGGGATGTCCAAAAAAAGGAGTTCCCTCAATTATAACCACTCATCAGTTTATCTCTTAATTCTAAATCAAATAACAGCACGAGCAAAAAAAAAACTCTGTGGCAGAATTTGGTGTCTGTAATTCACCAGCTCTGTGAGAAGCTCTATCTGTGCTCTCTCTCTCTCCAGCTCCCCTCAGTCTAATGCTGCTGCCTTTGAAGGAGGGAAGATTGTACATCAGGAAAAAGACGGTGAATGGGAGAGAGAGAGAGAGAGAGAGAGAGAGAGAGAGAGAGAGAGAGAGAGAGTGAGAGAGAGAGAGAGAGAGAAACTCCGAATCTCTTAAAGTCTCCATCGTGTCCCCTCGTCCGTCTCGGCCTTAACGAGCCGTTCTCCTGACAGCTAACTTTTTCCTCCTCGTCTCACAGTGCGATCACGCCAACGGGGGAAAATGTGCATCTGTTAACAGGATGTGTTGCTCGGGAGGATTTCCGAGGTTCCTAATTAACGCAGGGATCTCAGACGAGCGACAGAGTGTCGAGGAGCCGGGCTCGCTAATCCGCTCCATATTCACTGGGCTCAAGTTAATTGGACTCCTAAGCTCTCGGCTTCAAGGACAAAAAGGGCAAATGTGATTGTATTTTTTCTTTTTTTTTTCTTACTGTGGTAAAATTTGATAGAGGAGGTTCTCGGCCTTCCTCTTCTCCTCTAGATAAGCTTGTGTGCGCTCCTCCACCAGGTTCTCCAGGTTGTTGGCGTACTGCTCCATCCTGGACAGCAGGTTGTTCAGGATGCTGGTGCTGCCCTCCCTGTGGGAAACACACACACACACACACAGTGGAATCAGAGTCATAGATCGAGACCAACCGGCAGGATCTTCATCAAAGCTGCAGCCTGTAACACTATAGGAAGAGAACGACCCTTTAGAAAGCAGCTCTAGATCCTGATGATCTGAAACATCAGCTGAACGGTCGGATCTCCAGTTTCACTCTGACAGGCTCCATTCAGGAACCCACTTTCCACGAGGCTCGTTCTCCATCGACATGTGAGCAGTTTGCAATACAAGTAAAAAACATTATTCCCATTTAAATGAACCAAGCAAACAGTCCATTCATTGAAAGGCCTCGAGAGGAGTTAGAGTTTCTTTCACTTTCAGAAGAGAGAGAGTGAAACAGGTAAAACACCGACACGCTGTTTTCTCTGCAGCTGTTTGCAACACGGAGGAAAACAGACAAGACAAACATCCCATATGAACCAATCTATTTCTATCCTCACCGTCGTGGTGGCCTTTCCTATATATATTGACCGGATTATATAATACATGTATTGTGTAATGTGTGTGTCTCGGGATATTTCCACACGCACACACACGCGTTTCCTGCGACGGAGCGAGGAGGTGATTCATCCTCACCGGCGTGGCAGCTCAAAGCATCACCGCCTGGCCTCCTGCCACGTCTCCTCCGGGTCACGGGTCCTACACCCGCCCACGGGTTGTTTAAGTTTAAAGAACTGAACATCAGAGGGAGACGCTGATGAGCATCAACACACATCACATCACAGACGCCCGGATCTTCCCATTGACGGAGAGGAGGAAGTGTTTTCACTCGTTCCTCTCAGAGCAGGATGGAGAGAGGAGTCAGATAAATGGATCAGATGGAGGATGTGTTCGCTTTTCCATTCGTGTGTCTGGTGATGGAGCATCGGGGGTGAGACGTTTGGCCGCGGCCGAGGGAAACGGTGATGAATGTTATGGTTATGGACTTTTCTCAGTTTATGTCTAAAGTATTTGGGCCAAATTGGAGAAAATAAAAAATTCAGTGTTTTCGAGAATATTACGAGAATTAAGTCGTAATTGAGAAAGAAGTTGTTATTTTTTAAAGATGTTAAACATTAAGTCGGGAATTAAGTTGTAAACAAATGAAAAAAAATCATAATATTACGAGAATAAAGTCATAATTAAAGAGGAAAATACAGCGTAATATTCATAATATCATTCATAATCAGCCACTATTTATTTTCCAATGTAAAACCCAGCAGCCGTGTCTCTGAGGTCGTCAGAGGACAACTCCAGTTCTCCTGAATTTAACAAACTATAAACAGTTTATTCAACTTTTTAAATATGCTGCCGACCATACTTAGTAACCATAGCAGCCACAGACACCACAGACCAACTGGAACCAACTGATGATACAAAAAACTTTAAATTAACTTTTCACCACGACTCAAATAATGTCCTAGAGAAATCTTTTTGATATTTTCTAGGCCAACAAACAGAGTTAATGATATTAATTGACAAAACTTACGATATCAACCATCTTAAATCTGCCCCATTAATCGACATAATGACTTCTGTGTAAACAGTGTCTGTGATGGATGGCAGCATTCTGTGATTTCATAAAAATCCTCCAGACAACAGATACTCGTGTGAATGAGCCTGAAAACTAAAGTTATTACCTTATTTATTTATAATCAATGCATTTAGCTTTTTTTATGGGTCCCATAGTTTATCATTGGCAAGAAAGGAGCTGATATGCAACTGCAGATTATTGAATTAATGAAAAGGTTGTAATATAGGTTCTAATAACTAACAGTTTTCAATATCAGAATAGAATAGAAAGCCCATATTGTCTTTCGAGTCCTCCCCCCAGTGGGTTTATGAAAGTTAAATAAAAGTTAGACAGAACTTTGACAGCAGCGTCACTTCAGGACACTGGTCACAATAGAACAAGTCCGAGGTCAGAGGGATTTTTCAGTGGTGAACAGGCGGTGAAGGGGAATTTCTCCGGCTGTGTAAGTAGTGATGGCAAACAGGGGGACACTTGATGAGCCTGGTGACAGGTCGGCTATTCATGGCAAGTGAAGTGCCCCCCCCCCCCCGTGCCGGTCAAACCACGCTGCTCACCGCTGAACACCCCTCTCGTCACCACGCCCTTCACGGACACCAGAAATAACAGCCCATCCATCACATCATGTCAACAACACACATCTACCTAATGAAAATAACCGGCAAACAGTGCATTAACGCACAGGGCCTGGTGGGGGGGACACACACACACACACACACACACACACACACACACACGGCCGTCAGGAGCTTCCCTGAGTGCCTGTGAGGATATAAATCACAGAGAGCTCTCTACTCTGCTACAAATGGACGGCTGTACATCACCGGGCTCATCCCGCATTGACTCACAAAGCAAACAGAGGATGAGGTCAAGCTGAGGGAGACACACACAGATCTGTTTATAGATTCTGTTCCAAACCACCTGCTCTCACACACTGCTGCTGCTGCTGCTCGACAAAGCAACACAACTTCATTCAGAGGTTTTTGGTTTGCAGCTGTGGAAACCACTGCCGGGCTTCCATCAAATCCAATCTGTGTGAAAGATGGTCTGACGTCCGCCGCCTGCATTTCAAATGAGAGCAGAGAGCTGTGAGTGGAAAATATGAAACCTCATGTCCTCCTCCTCCTCCTCCTCCTCCTCCTCCCTCCTCCTCATCGCTGCTCGGCTCATTGTCTGTGCTCGAGGTTCAAGGCCCGGACCTCTTTGGAGCAGATCGTAGAGTACAGGTGCACAAAGGCGTCTTATGGATTCTTTGAAACAGCGGCTGTTAGTCATGAATGTACCGGTGCACAACCCCCCCCCCCCCCCCCCCCGACACGTGACGGCCTTGGATTCACTGACAAACACATTCATGCTCCCAGCAGGTGACGGTCGGGGGGGCTTCTAAGGTGGAGTGTTTGTTTTAAAGAACTCTACATCGGGTTTAAGTGACTTTAGTTCAGGTCTGATTAATTGAAGAGGAACCACAACATCAATGATATGCAGCGGAAATGAAATATAAGATCTATTCCATAACCTGTGTATTCTAAAAGAGATTTTTCTGTCCCGGTCCTTTAGTCTGGTAGTCTAATAACCTGTTTATGTTTTATGAAGAGTGCTCGGCTCCAGCAGGTATTGACGATGGACTGGAAGCATCAGATCTGGACCTGGACAGTCTGTGCTCTCTCATGGTCAAAGCTGGATTCATACACTTGAATAGATCAGCTCACATCGCCTCCATGGCCATTGTGTAACTACACAACTAAAAGGGAATGGAACATTTTCTACTTAGTGAATCACCACCATTTTTTGAAATAAAGTGAGTAAGTAAAATGGATATCTTTATATAAAAAGCATTTTCAAAACCAGGGTTTGCTTCAAAGTTATAAAAGGATCATTAGTGTATTTGAATAGAGACTGAAAACAACCACAAGGATATGAAGTGTAAGAAATAAGAACAATTCATGGTGGGAAGTATAAATAAAATACAAAAGTAAACAAGTTAGAGAGATGAGATATGAGCTCTCAACAGAACTTGCTGATCCAACCCCTTGAATAGAGAGTTTAGAATCCAGGATATGAAAATATGAATCTGCAACTCCATCATAATGAGTCAAACTGTCAAACTGAATCAATTGATTTCATTCAAGTTGTGTTGTCACATTTCCTTCTGCACATTATAAGATAAACTGTAAAAGCTATCGAGCTGTGGATCAGACAATAACTTCCTTCAGTGAACGTGATTGTGTGTTTTTTTTTTGTGTTGATTTGCTGCAGAGTCACTTTGTATCAGCGCAGATGCTTCGCACAGTAACTGAGTCTGACAGAGACGCTCCACTCGGGGGGGGGGAATGTGTGCCTCTGTTCCTCTGTCGACTCGGGAGCCAAGATATGCATATGAATGATTCATGGAATCTTTGAAAACAAAACCAAAAAACATGGACTCACACACTCGTCTTTCTTACACACACACACACACACACACACACACACACACACACACACACACACACACACACACACACACACACACACACACACACACACACACACACAGTCGGGGATGGAAAGGCAACAATCAGAACTTCCTGTCGAGAGCAGCCTGTCGGGAATCACCAGCCTTTCATCTGAACTTGTCTCTTTGATTTCCGGGACAGGTTTTGTTTTTCCCGTTTGTCCTTTTTTTAAACGTCTTAAAAAATATCAACTTACACAACAGGGATGATTCTGATAGTGTGTGTGTGTGTGTGTGGGGGGGGGGGGGGGGGGGGGACACGACAAACTGTGGATTTCAATCTGTCCAATTGTCTCTGCTTTGACCGAAGTGTAGAAAATGTTAAATGACTGTGGCTGCGTCCAGCTCCTCGTGTTCTGGTGTAATTGGATTATCTGAAAATCGTACACGTTGACACTGGGGTTAGTGGGGTCGGGGGGGGGAACAGAGTGAATTGTGGGTACCCACTTGTTGAGTTTGGCCATGTAGATCTTGACGTGGCCGAAGTCGGGCCTCTCGGCCGGGTCCTCGTTCCAGCAGCCGTCCATCAGGATGGTCAGCTCCTCCGAGTGGCACTTGTTGTCCGTGGTGGGACGAAAGTACGGCTTCTGCCCGTTCCTCACCTTCTGCACCACCTCTGTGGGGGACAGGAGACACACAGACAGACATGCAGGGGACAGGACACACACAGACAGACGTGCAGGGGACAGGACACACACAGACAGACGTGCAGGGGACAGGAGACACACAGACAGACAGACATGCAGGGGACAGGAGACACACAGACAGACATGCAGGGGACAGGAGACACACAGACAGACATGCAGGGGACAGGACACACACAGACAGACATGCAGGGGACAGGAGACACACAGACAGACAGACATGCAGGGGACAGGAGACACACAGACAGACATGCAGGGGACAGGAGACACACAGACAGACGTGCAGGGGACAGGACACACACAGACAGACATGCAGGGGACAGGACACACACAGACAGACATGCAGGGGACAGGACACACACAGACAGACGTGCAGGGGACAGGAGACACACAGACAGACGTGTAGAGGACAGGACACACACAGACAGACGTGCAGGGGACAGGACACACACAGACAGACAGACATGCAGGGGACAGGACACACACAGACAGACAGACATGCAGGGGACAGGACACACACAGACAGACATGCAGGGGACAGGACACACACAGACAGACATGCAGGGGACAGGACACACACAGACAGACATGCAGAGAGTGAGACACAGGTGGACATTTACTTTCTTATTTAAAGGAGAAGTTTAACATTTTCCTTTGTTGCTGAGAGTTGGACAAGGAGACAGATATTCTCTCTTATTCCCGATTGCAGATATAAAGGCTCATTCTGCAGTAACATGCTTTGTATTTAACTAATTATATTAACAGTAATAATATATTTGTCTTCAGGGATTTGTAGCAGCCTTGTGAACTTCTGTTTCCAGGATTATTGACGTTCCTCTGATGTCTTTGTGTTTCTGGTGTTGATCTATTTCTGTTGATATATTTTCCACTGAGCTAATTCACCGACGGCTCCTCCTCTGTGAAACATGCTTTAAATCAATTTAACAGATTGTAGGAGACATCCGCCCCCCCTCTCCCCCCCCCCCCCCCAGCCTCATGATTATCATCCTCATCACAGACTCCACAGACTGACAGTTACAGAGCGCGCTGGTTAAACCACGCTGGAGAACAGGTGACAGCTTCCACCGCTCGGTTAATGGATCAGGATGAGGCACTTGTTCAATCAGGAAGCCCCCCCCCCCCCCCCCCCCGCAGCGTTTCTCACATCCACTGTAGGAAGTGGAAATCAAGATCTTGAACTGCTCCTTGGAATCTTCTCTCCATTGTCAGCGTGCAGAGGACGCGATGGACAAGTGGTGCAATCACAAGATCTTAGGGATTATTAGCATTTCTTTTATTCTTTATTATTGCTCATTTGTGTGATCTGTGGTGGAGACAACTTTATGCTGCTGAATCAGCTTTTATTATCCTTTTCCACAGAATTTAAACACGAAGACAAGCTGGTCTCTGTGTCTCCACCTGCCTCTGACATCTGGCCCTCACCTGGGTTCTTCTGCCCTCTCCTCACTTCCTCCTCAGACTAGTTTCTTAGTGACACAAAACTCGTGCATGTACCAAATAACCACTTTTCTTTTGTGTTAATATTTTGCGTGTTGTGTTTTTCTGATTTAAAGGACCCGGATGATTTGCTGGCTCAGGGGTCAGCTGACCTTCCTCGGCCTGTAGAGGACGGTTTACCTTTGGGGCTGAGGTCCATGCCCTCCACGTAGAAGGGCCCGTTCCTCAGGGCGATCTCCTGCAGGATGATCCCGAAGCTGTACACGTCGCCCTTCTGCGTCCCCGTCGGAGGGTGGCGGTCGTAGATCAGAAGCTCGGGAGCCGTCCACATCTTCTCTGAAAAAGGACGGGTCCCAGGTCAAACGCCCGATAACGTGACGGGGGAAGATGCCCTTGAGCAACAAACACTCGGACTCCACTTACTTGCGTAGAGGGCGTGGGACTCGTCGTTCTCGCAGGACGAGCGGAAGCTGGCGAGACCGTAGTCTGTGATCTTCAGGACAAAGCGACTGTCCACCACGCAGTTAGACGACTTCAGATTCCCATGGACGCCGATGTAGCTGTTGTGGAGATAGTTCATTCCCTGGTGGAGAAGAAAGGTCAAGTCAGGCATTTATGGGGTGTCCTGTCTCTCTCTCTCTCTACCTCTCTACCTCTCTACCTCTCTCTCTCTCTACCTCTCTCTCTCTCTATCTCTATCTTTATCTCTCTCTCTACCTCTCTCTCTTTCTCTCTATCTCTCTCTCTCTCTCTCTACCTGTCTCTCTATTTCTACCTCTCTCTCTCTCTCTATCTCTATCTTTATCTCTCTCTCTACCTCTCTCTCTCTCTCTATCTCTCTATCTCTCTCTACCTTACTACCTCTCTCTCTCTCTCTCTCTCTCTCTCTCTCTCTCTCTATCTCTATCTCTCTACCTCTCTCTCTCTATCTCTCTCTCTATCTCTATCTCTCTCTACCTTACTACCTCTCTCTCTCTCTCTCTCTACCTCTCTCTCTCTCTCTCTCTCTCTCTCCTCTCTTTTTTCCTCTACAGCAAATCATACATGAAAAGACATATGGAAATAATATGCTATTATTTGTCTGTGAAATTACAGTTCATTTCTTTCCCAGGGGGGGAAAGAAATGGACGATGCACTCATGTTAAATATCACGTATTGGACAGAGTGAGTCAACCGTCCTCTCTAAGCTCCACCAGCGCCTCTTGTCTGAAGGAGGAGCCCCTTGTGGAGCTCTCCAGCCGCAGCCGAGCTCCGTCATGGCGGTGGTTCGATGCCGAGTGCGACCGAGACACTGACCCCCGGACACAAAGACTCTTTATTGGGGCGGATTCAAACTGATCCTCTGATTAGTTTTGATTGAGCTGGAAAGAAACAGCTTCTGTTTCCACGCTGCACAGTGTAATGGATTTATGTTTACTGAAGCTTCATCCGCTGCTCGGAGCCAAAAATACATTTCTGAGCCTCAGCCGCACTTTCCTTGTCCATGTGAAGCCATGGCAACCTAGACGTTTGTGTGTGTGTGTGTGTGTGTGTCTCCAAAGCAACACAATCATCTTATTTAACATTGAAAAGGAGCCGCTTTGCCGACGTTTCTATGAAAGCAGCAGATGAATCGCTCGGTTTCCACGCACCTTCACGATGTCATTGATCAGCGAGTAGCGGAACATCCAGTCCAGGTTGATGCTCTCGTTCTCCAGAATGTCCTGGAGGAGAAAAAACAACAACAACAACAACAACAACAACGTGAAAACAGACACGACAACTTTCACAGACAGTTAAAACAATATTTTGTGCTTGAAAGGTTTATTTTGGGACCAGATACAGATCCTCTTGCATGTCCGTGTATTCTTATGTCACAGATTTAGCAGCACAGTTAATGAATACCCCCCCCCCCCCCCCGACGGCCCCCCCGCAGCTGCCATTGGCCGGAGTCTGGGTCCAGTCACATCAGCTGCAGAACTCCGTCTCTGCGAGTGTGAGTGATGAGGTCCGGAGTCGATTTTAACCCTTCGGAGTTCTGGGCTTGTTTTGCTTGTTTTTCAAAGCCTTTGGAATACCACGTTAAAAATCATGTCACCACGTCCATGTTTGGAATCTTTTCTTTTGCCTTCACGACCTGAAAATTACTTTTTTCTACAGATTTGACTCTAAAACCCAGAGGACACATCCCGTGATTTGATGGTGAGAGCATGATTCCGGACTCTAGAGGGTTAAGCAGCTGCTGGCATATTGAAACCACTGAGCTCAGACCCAGAACCAGTTTACATGGAGCATGTATATATGGTGTGTTCTCTCTGTGGACTAATGATGATGTCAGTCTGTCCTGTACGGATCCCAGAGGGTAGAGCTCGGGGTGGAACCTGCCAGGAACAGACCGCCCACGCTGCAGCTGGTTGATCCTCCACTGTTAGTGTAACGTCTGATTGGTTGTTTAAAGTTTTAACATTTGGGTGAAATTTGATGGAAACATTTGGCAAAAATTCACGAGCGAATAATCCGGGGATCTGTGTGTGTGTGTTTTTTTTATGGTGTAGATCCAGGAATTTGCTGAAGGATTAAGTTATAAAGTTCCATCAAAAGAACCATTGGTACTGTTTTTTTTTTTTCATGAGCTATAAAATATGTCCCATGCAAAGAGCTCCAGCCAACTGGTATTCTCTGGTAGCGACTGGTAGGTTGATTTTACAGGTTGCAGACACACGGAATCTCGACTTCCCAGTTAACTCGCTGCTGGTTTTAATGGACGGACATGAGAGAATTTATATTTCCTTTAAATGATCGAGAGATTTTACAGCCTCGGCAGAGGGGTTGGTCTCTCGAGGCTTTTTTATTTGACTGTAACATCTTTAAGATAAGATAAGATCGGACTAATAAGATGCATTAGATATCATTATCTATTTGTTATTACCCCTCATTTTTCCTGTGAATCATTAAAGTGTTTATGATTCTGATAAGTCCCACAAGAGCGACATTAGTAGAAGGGATATAAAACAATATGCGTCAAGGAAAATGTAATTAATAAGTAAACGTTCAATATGAACATAAGGAAATAATAAAATAACACCAACATGTACAATTTAAACAGGATTTCACATAGATAAAGTTTTCACAGATATAAATTCGAGAACTATTGGCGCAGTTGTTTGTCAGAATTAATGTTTGAATTTTGAGTATTGGCTGATTCATTTCAATAATGAATTGGCTGACCCCCCATCCCCCACCCACCCTTGCACATAATTTATAACTCTATATTACTGGCACTATTACCAATCTCTGCACCTTAAAACCGCACGTAACTCTTTAACTGTATATACTGTTGTTGTTTTTTTTTATATTGTTATATTGTTCAATATTGTGTTTTTTAATTTGTTGTTTGTACAGTGCACCAACCACACCAAGGCAATTTCCTGTATGTGCAAATATACATGGCAATAAAAAGAATTCTGATTCTGATTCTGATAAAGTTGGAATAATAATTTGTGTTGTCCACAAAAATTTAACTTATTTAAAAACCTGAAATCCCCCCCCCCCCCCCCCCCCATCCTCTGTCTCTATGTATCCATGAATATTGGACCGTAATTGTCTTCCGAGCTGATGTTGATGTTCCAGAACTCTCATGTGTGAGCTTGTTAAACCCTCACAGCAGAACTTTCTACCCTCAGCAGATGAAAACCAGCAGAAGGAATAAGATGGAAACCAGTTTGAAGGTCTGTGCACTCTGAGACTCTACCTGCAGGCTTCCCCGGGGACAGTACTCCGTGACGATGCAGATGTTGGGGGGGTCAATGCAGGCCCCGATGAACCTGGTTAGATGGTTGAACTGAACGTCTCTCATCTGAAAATAACCACACAAACACACAACGCACAACCGTGAGCGTAGCCGTTTCCAAACATCACATTCCCGAGCCCGGTGGAAACAGACGACCGACGGTTCTTCAGAACGCTCTATTTGCAGTTGGCGAGCTGGCACGCTGTCTTCTTCTACGTGTTGAGACACATTCCGTCTCAGGGCACCCGGTCGAAACATGTGCATGTGCATAAATTTGGCCTTGGAGGTTTATGAATGAGCCAGTGTGCAGCGGGTGATGAAGGGGAAAAAACAACATGTGGAGGTGTTGAGAGGACGAACGAGCAGGAGGACGAGAAACGGGAAACAGAGTCACGCCGGTTCTTCTGTGTTTACGTCTTCCTCCACATGAATCAATAGGAATAATAAAAACAATCTGTAAACAGGGACGTTTGAGGGCGAGTGAGGGACAGACTCCTTCCAACATGGACGTTCAGACCCGTGTGAGCGAGAGAAGAAAGAAAAGTTTCTGCGGCGTGAAACTTCAATAACGGTCTCCGGGATCTCAACAGTCGACTTCTGTCCTTTGAGCAAAGTGAGTGACGGCCGCTCTCGCACCAACAACCCGGGGAGTTGGTGGTTTTCTGTTTCAAGGCTCTGGAGATGTTAGCCTACCCTTTGGCCTATATAACTCCCCCCCGCCGCACACTGGGGAGGAGGAGGAGGAGGAGGAGGAGGAGGAGGAGGAGGAGGAGGAGGAGGAGAGAGCTGGGACACAAGTGGTTAAGTTTCCACTGGCAGATCTGTCTCTTCCCCCCCCCCCCATCTGGTTGCCTTTTTCACGAGCTGAGGTTTGACAGCTGATCAGGCCCCCGGGGCGTCGGAGGAGCCGCCAGCACAGACAGCACAGACAGCACAGACAGCCGCCTCTCTCCCATGTGGCCCCTGCGGACTGACCGAGGGGCCGCAGCAGCTTCCAGGAGCCAGAACCCAGCAGTTCAAAGCCCCCGGGGGTCCCTTGAGCCACACTGAGTACAGAGAGGGTTGGGGGTTCCATTCCCAGCTCCTCCAGTGCTGGGGACACCAATTTCTCCTGGAACTTTTTATTCCTGGGAACTTTTCTCAACAAGCAACGACACATTAGGCATCTTCAGCGCTTCTGGTTCCTGTATTCTCTCAAAGTACGACCCCCTGATTAGTAAAAAGATTTCCCTAGAACTGAATCTAGACAGTGAACCTTGAAGGGGAAACACACAAACTTCCTACAAAGCTTCCTAGTTCTTGGGGAAATTTCCCCGCGAAGGAAACTCAGAGTTCCTGCAAAGTTTCCTGGGAAAGTTCCTGCAGTGGAAACGCAGCTGAAGTGTCCTTGAGCAAGACGTTGAAGCACCAGATTGCCCCTGACGGCTGTGCCTGCAGCCCTTGAGCAATAAGTGACAGTGAAGAGCTCTGAGTGGTCGCTGAGCCTCGAGCGGGCGATTTATAAAATGCAGTCGATGCCGTCGCACCGTGTTTCCATCGCCCAACCACATGAGCTGTGTGGAGCTGCTCGAGTCCCTCAGCTTCCTTATCACTCTCCCGTAAAATACTTCCCAGCCGGCGGGGGGGGGGGGTCGCAGACGACAGATCTCACAAAGTACAGAATCAAAAGCTTTTACTGCTGCAGTGAGTCAGAGGAAAATACTCAAAGCCAAATTTGGTGAAACTGTGGCGGAGTTTGTTTTGTGAAGCAGGTGGAGCGACTGAAGGTCCCCCCCCCCCCGCGGCGGTAACACGTTTCATTTGAGTCGGAGGATAAATGATTTGATGAATATATCTTGTTATTTTTTTTTTTTTACACAAGGTCTCAGCGCCCGGCTTCCTTCAAACTGAGGCCACTTAAGGACCTCAATAGATTTCAGGGCCAAATGTAAGAAGTTTGGATCGATTGCATGAAAAATGAAATATTAAATTTAAACTGCAAAACACAAACGTGCTGGAACAAAGAAGACGTTACTGTTTTAAAGTCTTACAGGAACAGAGGTGATAATATTCATCTTCATGAAGTAAAACTAATGAAATACTTTAATCTAAATATCTGTGTAGTGTCTCAAAGTTGTGCTCTTTTAAAAACCTTTGCAGAAACTTAACTCCAACTCCTAAACAAGGTTTTATCTTCTGGAGACCATGAACCATCTCATCAGATTTAATTGCAATAAAAATCAATCCAAAAAAAACAATCAAATCAAACCCTGTAAAAAGACTGAAAGCTTTGAGTGACCACTCACGTGTTTGAGCTCCAGTAGAACTTGTCTGGTCAGCTCTATCCTCTTCTTGTTCACGTGCTTGATGGCCACCAGGTTTCCCTGTGTGCAGCACGACAAGAGACAAAACCTTTAATGTGTGAGGAGGTAAAAACGAGAACAAGCAACATTCAAAATCTAAAAAAGAGGACAAACAAGGATCTGGAAGATGGAGAGAGAGAGAGAGAGAACAGGTGAATTCTGGGCCTGATGCAGGAGGAGGATGTGTCTTTTTGAAACGTGAGGATCAGTTCAGCACACGAGGTGAATTCCTCCGAGCTGCAGACGTGACACACGGACAGAAGCCTAGAATATGTTTTCCAGAATTTGCAGGTTTGATCCGTTTGTGCTCTGGCATCAGATTTCATCAGAGGCACGGGCCTGTATTGAATTTGAGAAATGTATCCGTGCTCGTCTGTTTCAAGCTGAACCGTGACATCAGCGTTTATATGAAACCTCACATCGTGCAGCCTCACACCGAGACACTCGTCTCATTAGTCAGCAGGATCTTTGTGTCCCATTTCCTTGCTCCTCCTCCATCTCACAAATCAACAGCAGCAGCAGAAACTCGTGTCCAGACTGAGGCCGGAGCGACGGAGGAGGAAGAGAAATGGAAGAAAATCTAAAAAAAACGATTTCTGCAGCTCGCAATCAAAACCCTGGCGCAACTCGCCCACACTCTCTCTCTCTCTCTGTCTCTCTCTCTCTCTCTCTCCTCTCCGGCTCTTTCTCGCCGAGTGTGCACATGTGTGGGAGGGAAGGGAGTGCGCAGGAGTTGAAAATGTCAGAACTCACTAAGCCTTACCTTAAAATAGCCCGTTTTAGCAAATAGCTGATATTTTCCATGGGCAGTTATCAAGGAGCCGTAGCTGGAGCCTCTCTGTGAAAGATGGAGAGAAGAAAGAGGAGAAGAAGGAGAGAGAGAGAGAAAGAGGAGAAAGAAATGTGTAGATTAGACAAAGGAGGATTTAATCTTCCTCTTCACTGCGATGTAGATTTTTTCTAAAGGGCTTTCACCCTCTGACATTCATACACAAAATACTTTTCTCCGTGCAACATGAAATTGCCTTTCACTTATATTTGAGAAAATAGAGCGATTTCAGTTTTTACACGACGCCAACTCGAGTCCTTGAGCGAATGTCTGCAGTCCACACAAAGTGAATAAAAACCAAGTGGGCGAGCTGCACACACACACTGCCAGCGCAGTCAACTACACGTTTGTATAGAATGCAAATATTGGCAACACATTGCACACTGGAAAAATACATTGGTCTGGAAAATTACTGTGTTTTCCACACGCACACACGTGATCCCAGGAACTGGACGGAAAGCCAGTAATGAATAAGGTGTGTGCATGTGCTTCTCATGAACGCTCACATGTGCAGGATGGAAACACAACCCAGAGGAGATGCATTAGCCCTCAGACAACACAACCCGATACTTGAAGAAGACGTGATGAGGTATCACACACGCGGGGCCAGAGCTTATTTTAACAATCATTTAATATGCGTCTGCCACCGCAGAGCCCGGCCACCTTCAATAAACCACAGGCAGAGCTCCCAGGAATGTGTAAACTAACAATGGACTTGGATTCTGAAGCTCGGGCCTTTTCGGAGAAAAACCACAAATTTCATTTTTAATACACAGCTCACGGTGTGTAGAGAGGGAGAGGCACCGAACTCCAAACGCCTCCAATTAGCTGCTCCTCGGTTTCCTGGAGGGTCCGATTCTTTACGGCAGAATCTCAAGGGTGATAATCAGTCGTGTGTCTGAGGAGCAACAACAACATGGAGCTCGGGATCATCAGGAAAATACATCTGCTGGGGAAAGATGTTTCCTTGAGCCTGTTGGTTGTTATCACATCGTAGAGAAGATTCTTATTCAACGTGTTTGAATTCAAAAAACAGTCTAGAAGCGCATCGTACTGTCGGAGGTACTTTTCCTCGTGAGGCAGCAGGGGGCGCTCACACCAGCTCGACCTATCAGCTAAGTAAGGTTACGATGATTTCTTTTTTTTAATGTTACCGAACGATTGAAGGTCCGATAGTTTCCCCGTGCATCATTTTCTGGATACATCAAGTGGGTGTGTGGTTTAGTTTTTAACTTCCTCATCATCACCTGGACATCACCCTGTTGTGTTTCTCTCAGTGAACAGTACAGAAGGTGGTTCTCTAGTTTGGATCCTCGGATCATCTACCTGCGACAGGGTGAGTCGACTGCCGGCTCGCTTGGGGTACTTGTTGGGGCTCTCGAACTGAAGGTCCTCCCAGCGAATCCTCCACAGCATCCCAGCCAGCTCCTTCTCCAGCTTCAGTTTCCTGCAAGAAGAAAGAAAAACAGTTTAGAGAACACGAAGCACGAAGATCCTATTCAGGTGATTGAAGGTCGCTGTGGATAAAATGCATTTAATTAAGAATTAACCAAACTCAGAGTCAGAGTCAAGGTGGTTTGATGAGTCACAGTTTTGGTTTGAAAGAACTTAGATTTAACCTTAAGCAGCTAATTGCTCCGTTTTCCAGTTGGAGGTGTTTCCTGTGATGCTGGTCTCAGATCTGATCTTCACCTCCAGCGTTTGGCTAATCAGTTATGTTCATGTGTTGATGCGTAGATGTGTGGATGTGTTGATGTGTTGATGAGCGCAGGTTCAGGAGTTTGTGTTCTTTTAGATTTTAACTCCACCGCTCGGTTATTACACTCTGCTTATTGAACTTTGGTGAAGAGTAAAACAAACTTTTCTTCAGGACAAAGGTTTCTTTCTCTCCCCAGAAAACACAACGTATCCACAGAGAAGAGCCGGCATCTCGTTGACTCGACTGATTATTAATCTGTAGTTTCATGTAAATAGAAACGTCTAAATCCATTTTACAGTTTATTTGTTATGTGTCATTCAACCTTTAATCTTTGGGGTCACAGACTTTAGTTTAACTGGTAATATTGTTCTTCCTCGTGTTATAGACAGAGTCTGTTCCACCAGCTTAAACAAACTAGAGTAAATAATGAACCTAGTCATTAACATGTCAGTGATATATTCAACATTTATTTTTGAGCATCAGTCTGACTGGAAAACACCAAGAGCCAGAGGCCAGGAGGAATTCCAGTAAACCTGCACATGTGGGGCCAGTCCCAGGAGAAGAGACGCTGTTGATGTTGTTTCTTGAAACGTTCAGACTCGACTGTGAGTTTATCGTACTGACTTAAACACTTCCAAAATCCAGAGTCGTGAAAACCATTATTATTTCTCTCTCGAAGAAAATCCATCTTCTGTTTGAAACGCTCAGAAATGAAAAAGGAGCCGGGCCCACACATTCCAGTCCAATCTGAAAAGGTGTAAAACGCTTCCAGATGGCTGCAGGGAAATTATTGCAGCGTTTGCACATCACCACGTTTTAGCCATTCCCCGAACCCCCCCCCCCCCCCGAACCACCCAACCCCACCCCGTGAAAAAGAATCACCTCTTTCTTTATTGTTTCACCTGGACAGACGGTGTTGGTGCACCCGGGGACTTAAAGGGGGATTCTGATGCTTGTTTGTGTCTGTAAATACTCCAGACCGTGCCGCTGCACATTTTCAGAACAGGAAACTCCATTAAAACCTGCAGCCCAGAAAAAAAAAAAGTATTTTTCTATTTAGAGAGCGTCGCTCAGAGACCTCTGGCAGCCAGAGGGGCAAAGTGTGGGGCTTCACACTGGGCCTATTGTTTCATAAGTCCCACATGTGAATACCTCTGCTGGACCAGCCCTTCCATTAAAACAACAGAGCCACTGCTGCTCTGCCCCCCCCCCCCCCCCCCACCCCTCACCCCCCTCACCATGCTGAATCAAACCACCGGCTACAGGGTGGTGTTCAATACAGCTTGATAACATGTACACGTGATTAATATCTGCTGTTTCAACAATACCATTATAACAGGAAAATTGTGCGTTTAATTTTTTGTATTAAATACTATATTAAAAAGACATGGATCTTGATTAGGAGATTGATATTTATGAGTAATTTGATCCAGATCCAAATCAGAATCTGGATCTAGTGAATTTAAATCTGGTTTCATTAGGGGACTGTCGGGTCCTGGCGGGGATTCGAACCCCTTCAAGTTTAAATACCACAAAACAACACAAACGAACAGATTCAATACACAGGTTGCTTTTTATTATTAAATTGTATACTCACACACATTTTACCATTTGTGTGCATCTGACACAGGCGACAATTAAGACTTGTGTTATTTCATAGGACAAATGTGTTACAAAAATATATCGAACCCGCCACCGATTTGTTATACAAAATACAAGTTCACAGTATAGAGCTTCCTCGTTTCATTGCAGATCAATTGGTTTAGATCCCATTTTAAAAGAGTTTGTTAATCTGAGTATAAAATCTCACATGTATTAAAAAAACAAACACGTAAGCAGCAGCAAATATAATATAATAATTAATAGAAACGATAATTTCTATTGGATTTTCTTCTCATTAAAAAATAAATATATATCTGTCTTATAAATTGCAACCCTCATAGTGTATCAAGCGCCCCCCCCCCCCTCCCCCCCTAGCTGGAGAGACTTACTGACAGTCTGATCTGAGACAGAATAACAGTGACACAACTCCAAAGTGTTTGAAAGGCATTAGTGGTGTTTTGGTCAAGTAGTGAACATGGAGGCCTTTCAGCAGCCGGCCGGTCGTGAGGCTCTGCTCTCTGCAGCTCTGTCCATCAGCAAAGCTCCTCTGGTGTCTGTGAAAACAGGAAGCAACTTGTTAGCATGGGTATCAAACAGAGCTGTCACGGGGAAAAAACTTCTAAAGACGCTGGACTTTATTTCCCCTCCAGCGTTTTACAGTTTGATGGCCTCGGGGCTCAGATCCAGTAAAAGGAAACATGTCCAGGTGTGAGGGAAACGCTTTTTCCATGTATAAAACTGTCCCTGATGCAAATGACGGATCTAAACATAGTCGGAGTCGGGCGGGGAGGGTAAAACTGTGGGTCAGGACCCAAGAAAAGCATCACAGAGTTCCCCTGTTGGGACAGAAATAGATTATTGTCACTTTGAGCCCAGATTTTAAAAATAAGACCAGCAGGAGAAAAACATATTTCATAAAAAAGACTTACCGGCCACGAGTGGAGGACGAGGAGCTAGCTGATCAGGAGACCGTGAGGCACCCGCTGCAAAGAACCCAGAGAAGGAAACATTAACCTTTTCAGAATCAAGTGCATCTAATCATCTGCAAGTTATTTGATAAGAAACAGGATGAAGTCAGATTTTCAGGTTTAGGGGATTTACCTCAGGCGGACAGCTGCTCCTCCGTCTTTCCTCCACCATTCCTCGGATCAAATCCCACTGCGAGTGGCTGGTGATCAACACGCCTTCGTGTTAATAGTCAGTATTTGGAAAAGTGTTCAGATTACCGCTGTGATCTGTTAGTGAGCTGCAGAGCTCGTGTGGCTGCGATTATTGGCAACGGAATTAAATGTCGAGTAGAAGAAGAAGAAGGCAATTTTGAAGAGTTGATTGAGAAGAGGTGGAGGGGGGGGGGGAATAGAAACATTTCATAACATGCAGATTCATTTTTTTCCCAGTGAGAATAACCAGAATTTAGTTTATCCTCTAGTAGCTTGATTGCATGATTCATTTTCTGCTGTGATTAAATGAGACTGAATTGATATTTGATCCCCGGACGCTGGGCACAAAGTTATGATCAGAAACAAAGAATTGCAGATAAGTATTTTTGCAGGGGGGTGGAAATAGAAAAAAGTTAAACATCATTTCAACAATATTTTGAACTTCTCAAACCCAGAATCTGTCTCTGATCTGTTGCACCACCTTTCACATGCGGCGCCTCGAGTCCCTCGTGCTTCACTTCTGATCTTTTCTCACACTAACGTCCAACAAGCTCCACGGCTTCTGCAGATTCGGCCAAATATCTGAACAAATCTAGATCCAGCTGATAAAAACAGCACCCCCATCTCCATTAATCATATTATCTTTGTCATAAAAACAAAAAAAAACATCAAAAGACCCTGAAACAATCTGCTGGAGCAGAGAGTTTTGAATATTTGGATTCTGAAACACCGAGGTCACGAGTGCAGATTCCTCCGGCACGACCCCGACACCCTGACCTCATGTATCTCATTGAGTTTACCAGCTATTTTCAAAATGTACAAATTGTAGAACATATGACTTAAGAATTCCCGGAGATAACGACAGAACATGAGCTCACAGAGTCCACAGCCACGTTCAAGCCAACGCTAAAGATAAAGTATTATCTCTCTCTTTCCTTTAATGCTGATTTCAGACTGTGTCAGGTGATGTAAACATGATCACATGACCTCCACAGCGGAGTTAACGCGTCACTTCCTGTCTCCGTCTGCTGCTAGAACCTCCTGCTGTGTTGTGCATGTGTGAAAGACGAACTACGGGTGAACTCTGTAGTTCTCCGGATTCTTTTGTGAATTGTAAAAGTTATGCAAAGTAAAAAAAACTCTGTGGCCAATCAGAGCCGACTTAAAGAAACAGGAGCGTAAACCAAGTGTTTGAGACAGAGGCTGAAAAGAGGAGCTGCAGCAAGTAGAGCACGTAAACCTTGTTAAGAAGTAACACAAATTTAACTCTGTCTCAACATCTACAGATGGTTTTCACTGACTCGTCTAGAAACAACAGGATGAGTCCGATTGCGTCGGCGTGAAACAGGAACAGATCAAAACCAGAAAGTGAATTTGCATTGAAGACTCATGATTTCTCTGTTTGCAGTGTGAAGGCTGGAAACCTGGCTCGACATCAGCAGAGTGAGGATCATTAAAAACAAAAAGGTGGCGTTTAGCTTTAATCCGGAGCAAAGGAAACAAAACCAAATGAACACACTAATGATCGTTACAGGAGAGAAGCACTAAGGGTGATCTGGGGCCAGTTCATGAGCTCACTCTGCGTCTTAAACACACTTCACCTGCTGAGCTGCTTCTGTGGCAACAATCGTGTAAATACCGCAACTGGCACCTAAAGCAGCACGACCCATAAACCCTTCTCCAAACACCTCTCTGCATCCCGCTCTCGCTCTCCCGCTCGCTCTCGCTCTCTCTCGCTTTCACTCTTTGCAAGAAATACCCCAAATAAACAACTGTTTGCAGTTGGAGCTCAAAGCAGCACAGACGGGAACAGACTCACCTGTAAATGAGGAAACTGGAGATTCCGAAGATGATGAGCGCCAAACCGGAGCCCACGGCCACGATGCCCAGAACCGGCAGATGACCTGGAAACAGGAGATTGGATTCCACACTCAGTCGTCGGTCACGTGCTCAACACATGTCCACATATCTTTTTTTTTAAAGGAGAAACACGGAGCGGTGACTTCCTGGATTACAGCTGCTCCTCCTTAGCGGTGTCACACACTGACCCCGGCTCCGAGGCTCGGGGGTTTAATCTGAACTGTGTTGATGTTTCCATCACACGATGGTTTTGATGAGATGAAAGATGAAGGATGAAGACACTCGGGGACACACACTTCCACTGAGGCTGATTGGACACATCTGCCTTGTGGGGTTTTTCCACCAGTATTTGTTGAGAAATTTCTAAAAACTACGTATTTCACTAAGTTCCAGAAAGTTCCTTTAATCAGAAGTCAACAAGTTTCTGTTCGTACTTCACCGAGTTTCATTTTTTGCGTCGTCTGGTAAAATGCAAACGCTCCTGGCATTGGAACTCATGATCACAGTGTTAAATATTCATTAGATTCATAAATCAAATCCATTTTTCAAAACTAAGAATCAAATTGATTCCATGTTAGCAGATAAGACCTCAAAAGTAAAACGCCTCTTTTTCCCAATAATTGTTTCTGTCATATTAGATAGTTTCCATCACACTGATGTTTGTGTTCATGTCTCTGATTAGTTTGGTTTAATTAGTTATTTGATGATGTAAAAATGGGGGGGGGGGGGGGGGGGGCATCCTGATTGACAGCTGAGACTGAGAACAGCAGCTCGATCTCCACTGCACCGACTCCAAATGATAACAGAAGCACAAAATGGCAGCACCAGGATATTTTGGCTTTAGTTTTGTGCCACGTGAGGAAGTGAAGCTGCGTCGTCCATCTTTATTCTCACGGTCACTGGTTCACACAGGAACTGAAGCTCCTCCATGTTTCTCCAGGTCCAGGCTCTGAACTCCTAATGGCTTCAGATTTACTGCTCCTCCGCTCGTTATCCCTCCTTCATTCCAAAACATATTTATAATTGCTGTGGTTTTCCTCCACACTTCATCACCGGGGACGTTTCGCTCTGGAACTGTCACTGGCTTCATAAACCAGAGACGAGTTCCAGCTCTTATCTCTCACACGGCTTCTTACGCTTCTTTCACCTTATTGAGGCAAAAAGAGTTTTAAGAAAAACAACACATGTATCATAACCGATTAATTATCGTCCTCGGCTCAAACTATTCTTCCAGTTTCCTGAAGCCGATCATCAGTCAAACCTAAGCTTGTTGTTTTTGAGCAGATTGGACTCGTCATGGAACATACCATCATTGCAGGAGGGGTCGTCCTTGGAGAACACACAGGGGGGGTTGTCCAGCGGCGGACCCCCACTGGGCCAGTGGATCTTCTCTGACTGGGACCAGATGATCTCCTTGGTGGACCCATTGTAGAAGGCGACGAGCTGCAGACACAGAGACACGGATTTCATATAATAAATAAGGATTCTGCAGAAATCTGTCACTTGGTGTTTCCATCGTTCTGGAAACATCAGGAAGTTGTTATCGTCTTGTGAGAAGCTTATCATAATCTGCTCAGCTCCTCATCCTATATATAATATGAATAAAATATAAACTGTTGTGATTACCTCCAGAAGAGAGGTTATGGTTTCTTTGTGTGATTACAGATTTCCATTAAACGTGGATCTGGACAAACAGGCAGGAATCAATTATCTCTTTCTTTAACACTGTGAGATTTTGGGTATATTTTCACTAATTCCCCAGGGATTAATCCATCTTAATCTAGATTTTGAAAAGATCTGGCAAATTTAAAGGAGTGAAATTAGGTGCAGATCAGACCAGAGAATAGTATTTACAATTCTACACTAATGAACAAGTTGCACCTCTGGTTAAAACACATCATCTGATCAGAAAACCACATCTACGTGGTTGGAGTGTGAGCAGCATCCTGCAGCTCAGTGGAGCTGTGTGAGACGCATCTGTTGTCCTGCTGTGAAACACGACTCTTGTGTTTCTAACCAGCCGGAGGGGGTTCTACATTTCCCAGCCCTGGTCCCAGCATGTTCTGTCCTCTGTGCTGAAGGCTGGCAGGCCGTCACCCCGACAGAGGGTCGTCCAAACAATGCAGAATGTGACGGTGATGGGGAGGGGGGGGGGGGGCAGAGGCTGCACAGGCTGAAATAGCTCCGGTGGATTCACCTCAGGGCCGGAGCTTACTGCTCACTGCCACCGGGAGAATCTCCAGCTCATCGTGGAAAAGCTTTTAGACTGAAGACGGCACAACCTGAGCTCACGTTCAGCTGCATGAGGAGGAAACGTGTAAATGTGAGAGTGAATAGAAGTCGTAGAAAGTGTTTCAGGTGTTTTAGATCCAGATGAGTAACAGATCAAACCAGGAACGGACACAGAAGCTTCTTGCCCCAAAATCAGAATGAGCATATTCACATATAGAATCTGTTTAATAGAGATCCCAGCGTGAATGAGTGGAATCAAACTGACCCTACATCAGATTCTGTTGCTTCCTGTGATTCAGCAGAGAAACAGAACCACAACAATAAGGTCCAAGGTGTTAAAGCCTCGAAAATCAGATCTGTAGACAGATTTAAATCTCATCATAATGTGTAAAGCGATAAAAAACAAAATCCTCCAGACGAGAAGTACTTATTGCAACATGAAGAATACACTGCATCCTGATTATGATAATGATTTTACATTGAAAATTAACAATCAATACACGGTTATGATCCATGGAGTCCGCCCGAGTTCATGTGATGGATATTATTCTATTTTGAAAGAAACGTCCATATGTCCTCGGCAGCTGGATTTCTCTGAAACCATCTGGCGGCTCCGGTTTCATACATCGTCAAATACACAATGCACTCAGCCGCCTGGCGTCCTGAAAGCCGACACCGGCCTGTGATGTTTCCAGACGGAGGGCCGGCGGCTCCTCGGGTCAATCGGCCATACGGAATCGACCAATTAAAAGCCGAGGATAAATGAGACCAGGAAGTCCCGGCCGGCGGCCTCCGAGGACCGCCGTGAAATCCTAACTGAAGTGAACGGCTCCGAACCCACTTCTCCTGCCCTCACAGAACAAACACAAACACTGGAGCTCACACACTCGCTGCCGTGTTTGCCGAGCACGACATGCACAAATATTTTCATCGGGGGGCCGAGAGGGAAATTTGAGGTTTTATGCATCTTATCATTAGAGGAGGGAGGGAAATATCTCCAGGAACAACCAGTTCACTGCATCAGAGGCCGAACAGAAGGAAGAGCTGAGGTTTAAAAAGTAATCGTGCTGCAAACAATCACAATAAAGTTCTAATCACAACGATTAGAGACGCACACTGAGGAGCGGTCGACAACTTTAAGTTTGTTTTACACAACAACGGGATGTGTTGTTCATTCTCATGTAATCATCACCATCATCACTCACATGATTTATGTTCCAGGAACTGACAGAAGACAAGAAAAGCTTGAAACCAGTTTTTGAAGGATGATCCACGTTATGTGAAAAGACAAGGAAGCTTCTAGAAATAAAAAACTGCCTGATATACAAATTACTTCATACTGATTATTACAGTTAATTACCAACCAAATACCAACCAACATGTGTGTTTATGCATCAAGTATCAGAAACTGTCATGAGGGAGGAGACAAATGAGAAATGAGACACAACCAGAGACGTTCTCCATCGTGGCGTCAAATCTAAATCTAAACCATCAAATGAAAATGTCCAGTACAGTGCTGTTGTTTCTTATCCTTGCTCTCTGAATCACATCCCATAACGTGTTACCAGTCACCCCCCCCCCGTCCCCCCACATGGATGCAGCACTCACCCCGAACTCCCCGCTCTCCTGGTCCGTCATGGCCCACAGGTTCACGTCGATCTCTCGGGCGTTCTTGTGGTCGGTGTTCACGAGTCCCGTCACTCCTGAAACACAACAGACACACACATCACACAGTCTGTAAGGTCATCTGCTCTCGACTCACTGTCTGTTCCTATCTACGTGTATTGATACAGAACAAGTTTCTACATCACACAAAACGTCTCCAGACGAGAGATTCATCCTTACTCTGCACTTTCTGATGGATTCATTCAAAACATAATGAGGATTTAAAATTAACACCAACCACTGATCTTTATTCTATGTGGAACAACTGAGCAGCGTAAAGGTTGTGAGGAAAAATATCTAATAATATCTAATGAGTCTGATATTTGAAAAAAAGCTGTTTCCATAAAACCAGGTATCATTAAAAACATGATCCACACTGATGAAAAATCAAAGTTTCCATTTTGTTTGTTTTTCAACCCAGGCTCTGTTTTCCTCCTCACTCGACCCTCATCCTCTCTCTCCATCGTGCTGCCTCGTGCACGATGGGAGAGAGAGTGGCCCGAGCGCCCACATGGATCATCGGAGGGACCATCACCTGAAGTTGTTTCACGTTAACTGTTCAATAACACTGTAATTACCGTGTTGGAGAGGAGCTGTTAATCACATGGGGGTTAAAACGGTGCTTTTCGGCCACTTGTTTACTGAAGAGCTGCTCTGGTTCATCACTGAGCTTCACTGAAAAGGTTCTGGCGGCGCTCACCCCAGAATCGTCGGTTCTGCGTCCTCATGGTGATGTTGATGCCGTCGTTCTGAGCCCCCCCCCCTCCGCCAGCGTCT